>NC_060950.1:29640132-29735556 GCF_022045245.1 Lucilia cuprina | reverse complement strand
CTAACCTTGGACATATCATCAGGCCTGCCAGATTTGCCGATTTGTCAGCATTTTGCCGATTTTATACATCAAAAATAGCAAAGTGCCCATTTCGCGATTTTTGCTCTAGTAAAATGCTGATTTTTTCAATTATTTTAAAACATGTTTAGTTTATATTTTTTAAATTTGGCAAATCTAAATACTTCAATAAAAGTATTAGTATTATGTTATTTTGTTTATGAGTAAAAAAGATGTCTATATAATCATTAATAATTGGAGTTCTTTGCATTTAGTTTACTACTTTTTATACTCCACACCACTTTATTGGGTTTATGCTGATGCATGTAACTTATAAATATTATTCGTCCTCAACCCTTAAAGTATACCAATCGGCTTAACCTGAGTCGATTATGCTATGTCCGTCCGCCTGGCTGGCTGTCCATTTGGCTTACACGCCCAATGACTAAGCCTATTGAAAATTGTTGAAATCGGTCTATTATTTCACCTACATAATCCATGCTCAACTTTACGAAAAAAATTTCGTAACTTCTATTTTCGTAAAATTTACAAAAATTTCGTGTATACTAAATATTATTTAATAAAACCCTTTTCTATTTTTACGAAAGTACGAAAACCTTTCGTAATATTTTTTTCTTAAATTTTAGCGAAATTGAACATAATGATATTAATTATATTATGATTAAATAAAACTACATTTTTTTTAAAATTTAAGAAAAAGTAAAATATTATTCTCGAATTATTTTCATAAAAAATTGAAAATTCATGTGGAGAATAATTTTAAACTAAAATTAGAAAATTTATTTTAAAATGAACAAAAATGTTTGAATAAATTAATATTTCGTAAATTTTACCATATTTCTTCAAAATTCCTTTTTTTCAATTTATGTAAATTAATTTTTTTTAAGAATATTTTGCATTATACTAAAATATTTTGTACAATTTCGTACATATATATTACGAAAGAATTTCGTGGTGCGAAACAACGAACGATTCGTACAATGTACGACATTTTTCGTATATATTAGACATGGATTTTTTTCAGTGTAGCCCCCATACAACCCTATCCCAATCTCTAAAAAATCGCAAAACTTAGATTTTTTATACGAAAATCTGTAGTATTATTAAAAATACTACAGATTTTCCTAATTATCGAACTTTATTTGGCCCTAGTCTCCATACAAAGTCCTCTTCAGAAAATGACTTGAAGGTATATAATTCACTTATAAACACTAGTATCACGATGAAATCTAGCATACATAACTCTAATGTAAACGAAAAGCCATGTAACAAATTTTTTTTCTTTAAGAAAATCACTTTTTTCAACAAATTCTTGAAATATTTCGGAATTAAGGTAAACAACTTAAATGCTTTATTATTTTAAATAATCCACATTTTTAACATACTCAACAGTATAGGGTATCATATGGTCGACCAAGTCCGACTATACATTCCTACTGGTTTTAATTACCGATTATTTTCCGATTCTTAAACAAATAAGCCGAGTTTTACTCAAAATTACCTGGCACCCCTGTAAAAGGGAGAAAACTGTATTTTTGGTACTTTTTTTTAGCACATTAATAAAAATTTTTCGATTTATTGAGGTATTTTTATTAGATATACCTATACTAACTCTGTAATATTTATTTTAACAAAATATTTGCTATTTTTTAGGTACAAAAAAAAAACGTTCCAAAAATTAGGAAAATAATGGAAATTCTTTTCAAATTTATTGAGCCCACTATTATAAAAATTTAAAAAATTAGTTTATTTACTTACACAAATTAGGAATTCTGATACTAAGGCCACTATAGAAACAAATTCTGATAAATTGTTTGCTACTTTTTGAAAGCACGGAATATTTTTCCATTATTGCATTATTTTTGAGTTTGTCGTTATTATAAAACTTTTCATAATACCTTCGTACTTCTTTTAGCTTCTTAGTAAGATTAAAAAAAAGATTTTAAATTTGTCATAAACATACTAGCAACAATGATAAATAGAGATTATTAAGTTTACAAAAAAAATTAATAAATTTTAAAGAAATTGTTTTAATGAATAGTGTTTTTGTTTTTATTATTTTGTACCAGAACTAACCAGCTTAAAAGTTGATTCAAATATAAAGATTTCAAATTGAGGATTAACAGTTCTGAGACAACACAGAGTCTCAAAAGTTCTTATACAAAAACTGTACCAATGGGTTATGATGGCAGGAATATGCTGATCAAGTATGATTAACAGATGATTCATAACAGACATATAACAACACTGGAACGGAAATCTGTTGCACAAATTACCCAAAAGCCATCACTATTTGTAATTACAAATCTTTCTTTCAGGTTAAAGTCTTTACTGATTATGCGAACTTCCGGATACAATCTGCCAACATGCACTTTCACTCTACTGGCCAATATATCCTCTTAGAACAAGAATTATGGTAGGAGTATTTTTATCTTTTAATGAAATATCTTTCTTCGACTGGAATATTAAGATTAAGATCTTATTACAGCGCAGTTAGGCCCAACTTAACATACTAAAATTTTAGGCTTATTACTTCCTAACTTATAGCGACCATCCAATTATATTACCCTACTAACTTTGATAGAGTTTTAAAAGAGTTACTTTTTGGAGCGAGTGGTGTAGTGTTAACCTACCAAGTGATTATACCACCAGATTTTACTAAAATTAACTGCAGTATTGGTTCTAGTGTCTTCCCAACGACTGTTGTGTTTTTCAGACTGAAATATTTAAGATAATGTCAGCCTTAAGGGTACTATACGTTCTCAATATTCGTAGCAAAATACTAATTTTTGTCGACAGTTAAGCGGCATTTACTTCCCTATCCTCATACACCACCCTTTCTATTAAGCAGACAATGCCAGAAGGATCTGTCAAGGCTGGGTAACATTGCTGACCTTACCCATGTTTGGCTGTACATAGGGAATATTTTTTTTTGGAAATTAACAGTTTCAGTAGCAACTTCGTTATGTTTTATCAAAAGCCATTTCTTCTGAATTTTTCTCTAAAAGGCTAAAAATAAATTGAAAAACCTAGTTGTTATGGCCGTCTTTCACTGAAAAATGCGCAAAGCTCCTTATAACCCGAAATAAACAAGATATATCTATGATGATTTTATTAATACTAGGGCATTGTTTGCTAGGCAGACGTCCAAGTCGTCTTTGATTTTCAGTAAGTAATGTCACAGTTTGAAAAACAAGGAAAATAAGAAACGGTCTTCCACCGTCTCTTTGTTACGATTACTGAACTACCACCATAACCAACCAAAATTAAAATTCATACGATATTTGAATCTACATTGATTATGTAATGGGCAGTAAATAAGATCTTAACCTAAGTATTTTCGTAAAATTTACAAAAATTTCGTGTATATTACTAAATATTATTTAAAAAAACCCTTTTCTATTTTTACGAAAGTACGAAAACCTTTCGTAATATTTTTTTCTTAAATTTTAGCGAAATTAAACATAATGATATTAATTATATTATGATTAAATAAAACTACAACATTTTTTTAAAATTTAAGAAAAAGTATAATATTATTCTCAAATTATTTTCATAAAAAAATTGAAAATTCGTGTGGAGAATAATTTTGAACTAAAATTAGAAAATTTATTTTAAAATGAACAAAAATGTTTGAATAAATTAATATTTCGTAAATTTTACCATATTTCTTCAGAATTTCCTTTTTTCAATTTATGTAAATTATTTTTTTTAAGAATATGTTGCTTTATACTAAAATATTTTGTACAATTTTGTATATATTACGAAAGAATTTCGTGGTGCGAAACTACGAACGATTCGTACAGTGCTTTGTGCCTCCCCTTTTAATATCCTATCAACGATCATACCGTAACATAACAGGGATAAAGTAGAGAGAATGTTGGAGCTATCTTGGGAAGGGTGAAACAATCATATTGAGCCTGTCCGAACACTTCGAATGGTAAATCAGACTCTTCTTATTTATCTCTAGAGGCAAATATTAAATAAAGAAGGAAGAGTGCTAGCCGTGCTGTACCTCTATCAAATAGGACAACACTAAGCTTGGTTTTAAAGAAAGATCATCCGATGATAGACTATTCGTGAAACAATGAGGGTAGGAATCGGACAAAGTCTTAGAAAAAAGGGACGCCGAACAGTGGATAATGTAACCCAAACGAAAGTAGAACGACGAATCTTCTTACTGGAAGCAAGCCCTGGACCTTAGTATAGCTTCAGCAAATAACGAGATTAAGGTCAAAAATGCACAACACGTGGAGAGGATTGTGAAAAATTGGAAAACCTTTTCTGCCATTACCAAGCCTTTGTCGAAATTAAATTAAATTTTTATTAAAAAAAAAGATAAATTTTATTAAAAATTGTATAACCCATTTCCTTCATTTTTTGATAATATCATAAATTTTGCGCGTAATGACAAGCTTGTCCATTTGTATTCACATTCAGCAGCATCAGTGGATCAATCAATGTCACTAAATTAGATATTTTCAATTTAATATAAATTAGCAACTATTAATGCATGTGTACGTGTTCAGAACAGTAATGTCAAAGATTTGAATTAATTTCGTAATTTTATAAGATAATCCACTAAGGATAGGAAAGCTTTTAGTCTCCGAATAGTCTCTAAATGATTTTAATCCTCTTACATAAAACTTTTTTTATAAATTTTTGTGCAAAAAAAAAAGAAAATATTTTAATTGAAATAATTCTTTTAAATAACTACCACACAAATCATTATTTCACTGCCTAAAACAAATACATATAGAAATATGTCCATTAAACTGAAAAAAGCCTCTGGTTAAAATCAAAATTGATATAAAACATAACACTCCTACTTCACAACTTTAAAGTAAGTGAAATGTTTTGCAGAAGGCAAAATACATATAAAAATTGATAAAAACAATTTATGATAAAATTTATATTTAAAGAAGAGTTTAAGAATAAGAGAATTTCAACAAACTTACCACTAAAACATTATAAATTTTTTGATGACTAAGAAGTGGTATAAAAGATCTGATAAGCGCTGACTATATAGCCCGAGGATGAAGACAATATTAAATAAACCACACAGAGTGTTTACAGTATTAGCCAGGCAGGCAGCCAGCTGCTTTGGTCAAAAGTGTGTAAGGTGGTAAAGTAAGATAATCCAAATAAACTTTAAGCAAATTAACTTGCTGAAGATGTCGATGAAGATAAAATGGTGAAAAATCGTTTTTTAATTGAATAGTTGCAGGGGTTGCAATTTGGCTTGCTTAAGAATATTATTTTATATTTTTTTTAATTTTTGATTACACTTTAAATTGAATTTTATGCGAGGATGTAGTTTTTTTAATTCTATTTTTAAAAATTCCTTTGTGTTTCGTTTAATAAATTCGAAATCCTCACATATGTTATACACTTGAATTTCAATTTTACTTGTAATTTTATTGCTTTCTTTTCACTTTTAAAAATATTTTTTTCTGTTTTTGTTTTGGTTTTATTTTTTACAATTCACATGTTGAGCGAACAAAAATATTCTCAAACTTACATATGAACACTTGCTACATATTTCACATACGAAATTATTCTATCTGTTATATATGTACGTGCACCAACAATTTGCTGTAGATTTTATTCTTTGGGTGAGTTTTTATTTTTATTATACCCTACACCAGTTAAGTGTGGAGAGTATTACGCGTTTGGGCTGAACTAGAACTGTACTAAAACTGAATTAGAGCTGAAAATGAACTGAACTAGAACTCAACTAGAACTGAACTAGAATTGAATTAGAACTGAACTAGAACTAGAACTGAACTAGAACTGAACTAGAACTGAACTGAAACTGAACTAGAACTGAACTAGATCTGAACTAGAACTGAATTAGAACTGCACTAGAACTGAACTAGAACTGAACTAGAACTGAACTAGAACTGAACTAGAACTGAACTAGAACTGAACTAGAACTGAACTAGAACTGAACTAGAACTGAACTAGAACTGAACTAGAACTGAACTAGAACTGAACTAGAACTGAACTAGAACTGAACTAGAACTGAACTAGAACTGAACTAGAACTGAACTGGAACTGAACTAGAACTAAACTAGAACTGAACTGGAACAATACTAGACCCAAATTAGAACTGAACAAAACCTGAACTAGAACTGAAATTAATGTTGCCTTACTCCAAATAATTCTATAGGTTATCATATAGTCGACCAATTATTATTAGGTTTTCACTTTTTTATTTTATGAAAAAAAAACAATTATTTTATTATTCCTTTTCATTATTTCGAACATGTAGTGTGTGCACTTTTTATAATGGAAGGGTGTTCTTGGCTGTTGCTTCTTTTATGCATGCTGCATCAGAGACTGATGCAAAAAAAAAATATTGGAAGAATTGTGCATAAAAACTGCATTTTACGTTTGTTCTTTATTAAAATATATAGTTTAAAGATGAAGGCAGAGGCGGACGTTTAGATTTAAAATGCTAAAAATACTTTTTGCTATTAAAATCATATATACCGTTATATGTATATATTACGCACTCACACAAATACGCACGAAAGAACACACGCATTGGTGCAAAAAAACAAAAACGTACAGCGTAACAAAATAAACATAAAACGAAGGAAACGTACCGGAAGGCGCTTATAAGAGGATGCTACACATACACACTCAGAACTTTATTACTTCTTTGTAGATTTTTTAAACACTTTCCTAAAATAATTATTTAATTTAAATAAAGGTTTCTTGCTATTTCACTTAAATTTTGCAGATTTTTTTATCAAAACTTTATTTTTATTCCTTTTAATTATATATTCTAAAAGCATCAACATAAATATTTTTATACGCTTGCTTTGTCGTTAGAATTTATTTTCGTTTTTACGTAAAACGTTATTTTTACAACAACACCAAAAACGCTATAAACTTAAAACGACGAATAGAAATACAGTCCGCCGTTTGTTAAACCGTTCGCTATGTTTGTTTACATGCAACTGAGGTTGAAAAATAAAAAAAAACTTGTTTTTGGCGCCCCTTGCAATGATCTTGTGTTTATGTGATGTTGTTGTTGTTATTGTTGTAGTTGTTTATTACGATTTGTTTATTTTATTACCCCGAAGATGCTACTAAATATTATCATTCGTTTTTTGTTGTGTTTATGTTTAACTCTATTCTCCTCATTTTTAACTGTTTCTCTCCATTTTGGAGCATTATTGAATTCTTTATTGTCTCTCTTTTGTTTTTGTGTGAAATGAACTCGAAAACACTGTTCATTTTATCAGCTCCCCTTTTTTGTTGTTGTCAGTATTATAAGCACGTGCTTGGGTCGTATTTATTTGATATTTATTTTAAGAGCTTAAACACGAGAATACATGTGTTCATTTGGGATTTTTTAAAGGTTTGACTCTCATTTCATACTTTACGCTCTTTCCATGTGTATTATCGATGAATCGATATTATTGAAAGACATTTGCCGGTACTTTTAAATGAGCAGATATTTTTTTAAGTGTTATTGTGGCGTTGTGTGTACAAATGTTGCTTGGACTTTAAATAATTGTACTGCATCCACCACAAAATGATTAGAATCAGTATTGGCCACTAAGAGTTGCAATTTTGGAGGTAACTTAACGATATTTAAAAAAAAACAAGTATGAATGTATAGTAGGGCGTAGCCGACCATATGATACCCTACACCAGTCGCTATGTATGTTAAAAATGGGGATTATTTAAAAAAAAAAGCATTTGGTTTGTTTTTTTTTAACTTAATTTCGGAATATTTTTACTTTTTTTGGCAAAAAAAAAAGAGATTTTTTTAAAGGGCTCAAAGGGGAGAAGGCAAAATATGGCCCCATCCTTAAAAATGTTGGTAGGAGGAGTTAAGTCTTCTTCAATATTATTTATGTAGAATTTAAAAGTGTTATTAGTGTTTGTAAGTCAATTTTGACCTTTAAGTCATTTTCTGAAGGTGAAGAAGCCCGATCATTACAAATATCGGTAATGTCGTTTAAAGCTCTATAAAACTAAGTTTGGTCGACTATTGTTAACATAATAGATCTTTTAAATTAATTATAAGCCAAAAGGCCCTATTTAGGGGGTACGGTTGTATGGGGGCTAGTCGAAATAATGGACCATTTTCAATAGGCTTCATCCTTGGGCCAAGAGATGCGTGTGTGCCAAATCCATTTATCTTGAAAATTGCGGCCTGTACCTTGCGCACAAGGTTTACATGGACAGGCCAGACGGACGGACATAGCTTATTCGACTCAGAAAATGATTCTAAGCCGATTGGTATACTTTAAGGTAGGTATAGGACGAATATTTTTGTATGTTACAAACATCAGCACAAACTAAATATACCCTCCCCACTAAAGTGGTGTAGGGTATAAAAAATGTTGAAAATGGAAGAAGTAAACTAACCTATATAGCTCATAAGTAATAAGTTGGAATACACTTAAAATCACCAATATTAATTCCTGTGATAACCCGAAGTTATGTACATACACAAAAAAATCTGCCATACGTCTAATCAAATGGTCCCCACACTGAAAATAATCCATGCTCAACTTTACGAAAAAAAATTTCGTAACGAAATATTACGATTAATACGAAATATTATTTAATAAAACCCTTTTCTATTTTTACGAAAGTACGAAAAGCTTTCGTAATATTTTTTCTTAAATTTTAGCGAAATTAAACATTATGATATTAATTATATTATGATTAAATAAAACTACAACATTTTTATAAAATTTAAGAAAAAGTATAATATTATTCACGAATTATTTTCATAAAAAATTGAAAATTCGTGTGGAGAATAATTTTGAACTAAAATTAGAAAATTTATTTTAAAATGAACCAAAATGTTTGAATAAATTAATATTTCGTAAATCTTACCATATTTATTCAAAATTCTCTTTTTTCAATTTATGTAAATTAATTTTTTTAAGAATATTTTGCATTATACTAAAATATTTTGTACAATTTCGTATATATTACGAAAGAATTTCGTAGTGCGAAACAACGAACGATTAGTACAATGTACGACATTTTTCGTATATATTAGGCATGGATTTTTTAAGTGCAGTTACTTCATTTTTATAAAGTCCAGAGCATTTATATTCTGCTATTATACTGGAACACCGATTGAAATTGCACATATTTCCGGAAAATATAAACATTCTTTTGCAAAACATTTCGACCAAAAACTCCATTAAACGACCCTATCTTTTGGAGACGGTGTCGTAACAACTGCATTGAAAGTAAAGGAAATTTTAGGAGAAAGTTATTGTCACTAAATTTAAATTATTAAAATTATTATTAAATTTTGCTGAGGAGATTTAGGTAATAAACCCATTTTCCTATAAATTATTGACTTTTCTTCAGGTAGTAAGCTATGTTGCATATAGGTACCAGAGTACTCGGGAATTATAGGGAAACAGCTCTTGAGATAACACATAACGTAATGATAAACAAGAAGCCTTTTCAGAGAAGCATTTAAAATTAACATTTAAAATTATGTTATTGTTGAAATTTTACAACTAATATAATTATAATAATAATAACACAAAATATCGCATATACATATGTATGTATGTAAAACCCAAAAATTAAACAAAAATTTAAACTCAATCCAATTAGAAAGTAGAAAAAACTCAATAGATTTAAAATTACTCTTAATATTAAACATGTATTTTAAGAAATCAATCGCCAAAAATTAATGAGTGTTATTGTCCAAAAATCATCATCTAAAAAAAATCCCCAATATGTTGTACACAAATCAAACACGCATGGCCAAAGGGCTCTTAATTATTTACAATTATCAGAAAAAAAATAAATAAATAAAACCAATAGAAACCCTCAAAATTACATATAAATAACATCCGCTAAAATTAAAAGATCGATGTAATTTATTTTAAGTTTAACAAACTATCTATAATTATATATCACACCACCAAAAAGAAACCCTCAAAAGCGAAATACATTTAACAAAAAAGTTAACACTTTAACAACATTTGGATAAAACATACACACAGATCATTGATAACACTGCGGGTGTTAACGCCATTGGACGTCAATAAAGCACAACGAGAAAAAAAGCAATTAATGTGCGTAGAAATATGAAATAGACAATAGAAGATATCCAGTAGTAGTGGAATTTCTTTAATTGTTGATGAACGAATGCAGAAAAAATTCATGTAATATTTAAATTGTGTAGTTATTGTTTAATATATTTTTATGAAAATTATTCAAAAGTTGATTTCTACTAGAATATTTGTTGAAGTACTCAGCGGGGTAGTAAGCGTATGTGAGTTGTAATAGGTGCGCTACATAATGTGGGCATGAAGCAATGAATAGATGCATATTTGGTAAAATTTTAATTTTATTTCCATATTTTTTGATTAGGGAGCAAGTGTCTAGGTTAAGTCCAATACAGATATTTTCGATATAAACTGGTTAAAAACATCAAAAATAGACTAGTCTAAAGATAAGTCGATAGACTAGTGTAAATACAAATCGATAGACTATAGACTGACAGCCAGTCAAAGCAACAGATAAATACAAAATTTTGCCACAAACATCTATTCAAAAGTCTAGACCACAATATATATACGAGAGTTCGATACCAACTTATAGACTAGTACAATGATAGTCAGTGGACTATTCCATAGACCAGACCATGGACTATTCCACTAACAAGCTGATAGACTAGACAGTAGACAATAAAATTGACTAGAATTCTAATCCATTGACTAGTCAATCAAATATCAATAATAGAGTAGTCCACAGACTAGCCTATAGACCGGGCAATATTCTATTCAATAGGTCAAAAACAATCCATATAGACTATCATATAGACATAGCATCGACCAATTAATAGTCAATATCCAAGTCCATGCACTATATTTATTAAAAATACAATTTTTCTGTTTGGATTCAATGTTTTGAACACGGAGGAACTTTCTAGGTTCAACGCAGAAATGTTCGGTGTATTCAAAAATTGGTCTTTGGAATAATCAATAGACTAGTCTAAAGAGTAGTCGATAGACTAGTGAAAGGCTATTCTATAGACTAGTTAATAGAATTGAACATAGAATAGTAAATAAACAATTTCAAAAACTAGTAAAATAGCTAGCACATAGACTGAGAGCCAGTCAATGCACTTGTTCAATGTCAATAGATTTTCCCATAGATTAGTTCATAGACTATAAACAAGCCATAAATAAGACTATAGATTTTTTCATAGACTAGTCCATTGACTAGTTGATATAGTACACAGTAGACAAGACCATCCACAATTCCATAGCAAAGTCCACAGACTGACTAGATACGACTGTCTAGTCTATAGACTGGCCTTAAGACGAGGCGATAACTTGCGCAGTAGACTATTTAGTACATAAACAAGCTCATAGACTATTACATAACTTAGTATATAGACCTGGTCTATTAGACCAAACAATAGTCAATAGACTGTTCAATATGTAAGTCCATATATTAGTCAATAAGCTATTGCATAGACTACGCAATTACTTAGTCCAAAGGTAGTCAATAGACTAGTTAATATACATGATAATTGTATTTTGAATACACTAGTCTGAGAGTAGTCAATGGACTAGTAGGCTAGTCAGTAGACTAGTCAATCTCATCTATAGATTTATCTGTAGACTAACCTTAATCAAGTTTTAATCCCAAACGAGAGGTTGAATTCGTAGTTCTTAAGAGCATTCAAATGTTTCCCTACTTTCAAAATTGTCGCTATGTAATTGCGACAATTATACCCTACAACACTTGAGTGAGTAGGCTATATTGGGTTTGTGCTGATGTTTGTAACAAACAATTAAATTGGTCCTATACCCACCTGCTCAGAATCATTTTCTAAATCGATTTCACTATGTCCGTCCGAAAAGGGCTTGTAAAAAAAAAAAAATTTTCACATGATATTCTATGGTACCGTAGACGAAGCGTATTGAAAATGGTTAACATCGGTCATTATTTCACCTAGCCCCCATACATTTGAACCCGCCGAATATTACCTTTAAGTTCATAACTATGTTTAATATACTCGTATTTAAGTTCATAAATATGTTTAATATACTCGTATGTCGACAAAAAGCTGTAAAACCAAGTTCTATACTAGCCTTGCTGACCCTCATGAACTCTATAATTATAGGGCCTCATTTGATCCTAGCGACTATAAAATCACCCTTCCAAATTTGTCTTAAATGTCCACAGTTTTATTCAATAAATGGCTCAACTATATCTGAGGCAAGGTACAATTCAACTTAAAAGTTTTATTATGAAAACTTATTCATATTTTACTTTTTGTAACAGGTGTAGGGTATTATATGGTCGGCATCGCCCGACTATAATTTCTTACTTGTTTTTCTATAAATGTTTATCATTTACAAATTTAATAATTATTATTTTCTTTATATATGTCATGTGTAAATGAACTATTACCTAATAAATCTTGTAGTTATTTATTTTCTCAAGCTTTCAATTGTTAACATAATAAATTACTTTATATATACAAATATTTAACTAAACATTATTTTAATTAAAAGAAAAAGAGAGAAAATAAAACAATGAAATAGGCTTGGCTCTACTCAGGTAACTTTATATACAACAACATTTTCACCTTTAATTTACAAAACTTTCAAAAATTTGTTTCACAGTTTTACACTTGCTGAGCTTTTGTCATAATATTTATTTTTTATTTATTAATTTTGCTACCAAACAAACATCATTAAGATGATTTATGAAACTTTAAATTAAAAATTAAACCCATATCTTAGAATACTAAGGCTCCATATGTGGTCAATTTCATTTTTCGACTAACTACGGAGTTATAAACAAAACCACTTTAGAAGTAAAATATGTAAGTAAAGAAATCAACAAAATCTTGATAAAAATTAAACTTGACTCAAACACCCATTAAAATAAATAATTTGTTAAAGCAATAAAAAATCATTAAACGACACAAGAAATCACTTAAAAGAATCTGTGGAATAGAGAACATTGACTACTGCATATTTGACCAATAAAAACTGTCACATTAAATAATCTCAAACAGCAGCTGAAATTCTTTATAGAAGTTTTCGGTTTAATTAAACGGTTTGATAAACAGCATTTTGTTAAAATGCAAATTAATGTTAGAATTTTTATTAAACAATTAATAAAAAATAGCAGTTAAATAATAACCAGACACTTGTTTAATGTTATACTCTACACAAGCAATGAAATCTATAAGCTGCAATTCTTCTCAATTTTAAATGCCAAATAAAAAAGGTAAAGTTAATTTAAAATTCCAGTTTTTTTTAGCTGGAATAAATGTAATTGAAGGCATTTTTTATTTTCTTATTCAGTGGGAGGATATACTAAGTTATTCCTGTAAAATTTTAAGATTCTAGCACTAATAGTTTCTCAGATATAAGAATTTTTCTAGTTTATTCCTATGGAACTTCCAAGCTCCCCCTTGATGAAAGTCGGCTCCTTCTCGCCAAAATGCTTAGATGGATATTTATTTTTGTATTTAATTCATATGGGAGGTGTCGCTACCCTACCCTAGATAATCCACCAATTAGTTACCCAAAATGTTTTAATGCTTTTTAAAAGTTCTTCAAAAAATTCTAACTCTTATTGTTTTCAAGATTAACGATTGTAGGGTTCTATAGTTAAAACGAAAAGTCGCCTTTTCGACCTTTTTCATTTAGTTAAAAGTCGACATTTCGACTTCTTGCATTTTATGAAAAGTCGATTTTTCGACTTTTCGACTTTTTTCATTTAATTAAAAGTCGACTTTTAGACTTTTCGGCTATAAGTATTTTACAAATAGTCGACTTTTCGATTTTTTGACTATTTTCGACTTTTTCCGGCTATTTTTTACTTTTTCCACTTTTTTAAATTTTTCGACTATTTTTGACTTGCTTTTACCATTTTCGAGTTTTCGACTTTTTCCGACTTTCCGACTTTTCGACTTTTTTTACTTTTTTCGACTTTTCGACTTTTTTAGACTTTTTCCGACTTTACGACTTTTTTCGACTTATCGACCTTTATCGACTTTTTTCGACTTACAGACTTCTCGACTTTTCTACTTTTATCAACAAAGTCGACTTTTTTCACAGACGATAGTCGAGTTATCGACTTTTTTGGAACAAAATAGTCGACTTCGACTTTTTTCGAAAAAAAGTAGATTGTTCGATTATTCGAAAGTCGATTTATAGAACCCTTATTTGTTGTATTTAATTGATATAATAGTTAACACATCCTCTGCTGCTTAAGTGGCTTACTGTTATATATTCCAGATATAGATACTGATCGAAAACTTTTTTTAAACATTTAAGGTAGCATGCCCACTTTAGCTATTCCGCCCATTTTGTCAAGAAATATTCCTATTAATGATTAAGTTGTCCCTAAAAAATGCTCTAGAATTGCAGTTTCTGAGATATGCGACTTTTAATACTTATTTTTTGAGCAAAACGATCTAGCCATGTCCGTCTGACTGTTTATTAAACAAGGTAGAGTTCTCTCAAGAGGAGGTTTGTGATGGAAATTAAAAATTAGCAATATCGGTCCACTATTTCACCTAATCGACACTACCAACATATAAGGTCTTCTTCAGAATATGACTTCAAAACTGCTTAATACTTAATACAACAGAGGTAATTCAAAATAAATATAAATTTCAGTAAAAGATTTGTTGTTTATTTATTTACTTATTTATTTATTCTATTTGTTTACATCAATAATTTATAGAAGTAATCACTTTAGACGAGTTTGAGATCTTGAAGACAAAGTATATATTTTCCATTACTCCTATCATTGTAATATGATGTACCCTCATTATTATTTATATACAATTTGTTTTAAACAAACCCAAACTTAAAATATTTAATAAATTCTCAAACTTCCGACACACCAATGCAATTATTCTCTTACTTACTTAGTCACCACACCAAACAAGTCTATTTACAAATAAATAGGTCAATTGCAATTCAAACCAGGTCTAATGCCAACAAACACTATTTAATAGAGATAATTTCAATCCATTTACAACATTTTATTACAACATAATTATTATCTTCGTAATGTTATTTTCTTTTAATTTCTTACTTACAGCTACTAACCACAAAATGCAACTAAGGAACACCCAGGTTGACACCTTATAATCAAATTGCAAACAAAAACCCACCATGCTGTTGCACACATTATTATGTGAGACTATGGTTGTCGATATTTTAGATGTCTTCCACTGTAAGTTAGGAAATTTATGTTGCAACTCCTACAATTTCTTCGTTAACTTTTTGCTACTTTTCTTCTTCGTAAGGCGCATTTAGTTGACAACACACCAATCAACAGTCAATTAATTTCAATTATACAAGCTTTCAAATACAATTTATGAAAGTCACTTTAGGATGCAACAACGAAATAATAGTAAATAGCAAAAAATCTATAGTGCTATATTCGGTTGTGCCGAATCTTAAATGCCCTTTACCATCTTCTTTCATATTAATATTATTGTAATTGATCAAATATTTGTAAAAATAAGTTTGCTCCTATTAATTAATAGAAAACCCCTAAGATTTGAAATGCTTAAATCAGTTACAAATGCAAGACTTATTGAACATTAAAATCACAATTTTCTTTTTTGTATGGGAGGTGAAATAAAATCGTGAACTGATTTCGCTAATTCTCAACAGATATATGTGGTGATTTTCATAGCACAGTTTTTGTGAAAATTACATTTGAAAATGTAACATGTAAGAGTTTTCTAAAAGTACCCTTTTATGGGTTCTCACTTAATCCAGACTCTACATACTAAATTTGACGTTTCTAGGTTCAATATTATAGAAATTTCAAAAAGTACCTTTTGAAGAACGAAAAAGTACCAAACAGTCCCCTTTTATGGGATCCCACTTCATCCAGGCTTTTTCATATTTCTAGCTTCAATATTAGAAAAAATTCCAAAAGTACCTTTTAAAAACAAAAAAAGTTCCCTTTTATGGTTTCTAAGTCAAGCCAGGCTTCACATACTAAATTTCATGTTTCTAACCAATAACAACACACTAGTGCCGCTCTGCCTTGTTTTTATAAACATGAGTACAATAACAAAATTTACTGTATGATTGTGTATTTTGTTTTTGGCAATTTCTGTTTGAGCATGAATAAAGAAAACTCAATTTTTGATGAAATTTTCACAGGTTGTCTCGGATTTTTGCTCATATCTCCGTTATTTATGGTCCGATTTTGCTGATAGCGATCTTCCCGAAAGCATGTCTAACTGAATTATTGAAGATTCGGATCTCGCCAATATCTGGGGTCCTCTAAAAACTGATTTCAACAAGCATACAGACAGACGGACGGACATGGCTTAATCGATTCAGCAATCTATAAGGATCCAGAATATATATATACTTTATGGGGTCGGAAAATTATATAATAGAAATTACAAACGGAATGAAAAACTTATGTATAACCTTCTCACTAAAAGCTCTAAAAAAGCTTTTTTTTCAATTTTGATTCACAACTTTTCTCGATGTAACAGATTTTGCTTATTTTCAATACCAAACTGACTAGGGTAATAGGGAATCTATTGGCCGAATTTTATTCATAAAAAGCATTTTTTTTCAATTATGATTCACAACTTTTCTCGATGTAACCGATTTTGCTCATTTTCAATACCAAACAGCCTAGGGTAATAGTGAATCTATTGGCCGAATTTCATTAATTTACTTTGCTTCGTTTTTACGTGAGCGGACATAGCTAAATGAACTCAGAATTTTATAAGGACCCATAATACATATATTTTTTTGAGTCTCTGATGAATATTTCTTAGTGTTACATACGGAATGACAAAGTTATATATACCCCATATCACGGCAGAGTAATAAGAAAACAACAAATTAGGCTGCACAAAAAAACAAATATGCAAAAATTGAGTGAAAAAGCCCACATAAGGGAATGAAATGAAGTTACAGTAGTCCCTGGGATAGTTATTATTAACAAATAGTAGTATTTTTAACAAATGCAAAAACTTTATAAGATTTAAAAAAATTTAAATCATTAGCTTACAAGTAAATCGATATGCCAGGGATATCTGTATCATTGATTCTGTGTTTATTCTTCAATGTATACACATTTTAAAATATTGTACGAGTAGTATTTGAATAAATATGGAATAAATGCAAATGTCTTGTTAAAAACATCATAATACACTTGTGTATTTGAAATCGTACGTATGAGTATTAGGGCGGATTTTTATATAGAATTTATACCCTTCACCTTTGTTAGAATGGAATAAATAAGTTTGTCATTCCGTTTGTAATTTCTATAATATAATTTTCCGACCGACAAAAAATATATAAGATGTAAGACCTGTACCCATTTAATATTAAATCGAATGCATTTTGTCTCACAGTACACAAACATTCTTGTTTCTCGTATTTGGTAAATATTGATGACGTGTCCGTAATGGGTTTTTGTTAATTCTTCTAAAAACAATTTGAACTTTAATGAATTTTGTAGTACATATTATGAATCGAACCATATTCATTTAGAAAAAGAAAAGTTCTTAAATAGTAGAACGAATTTTTTTCATTATAGAATATCCTGTTATCCACAGGTAAGGTAGAGTGTACCACTAATTGTAGAAACTGTTCTTTCCACCTCTCTCAAAAAAAGAACGCGACTTTGGTCAATATATGTTAAAATCTATGATCGCCAGGTAACGAAATGCGCACCATTATTCGATTATTACTAACTGACTTTTTTGATGCTTTTTGAAGGGTTGAAAGCCTTTTAAACTATTCAAACATCCTAAAATTACAAATAGATGGTATATATCGCTTTTCAATAACCAGTGATATTCAATTAATTCATCTAGAAACTTAAAAAACTTAACACCCTTATAAAAAAAAAATTAAAAAAAATTATGTGAGAATCTCTTTATGTATCGCCCAAGTTTCGAATGTGAGTACTACATGGGTTTTAACAAAGTTTTCAGAATAGCAAAAAAAGAAAACTATTTATTTAGCTGTATTTTTGATATCTAGGGAACATTTAGAAAAATTGACAAATATAATTAAAACGTATTTCATTTTCTATGTCCGATAATTCAATACAACTGTACCCCGAATAGGACTTTTAAACATTGTAATCAAACTACAGGTCGCAATTTTTAAAATAATTTAATGAATTTCGCACATGATCTTCTATTGTACAGTAGACGAAGTCTTTTGAAAATGGAAAATTTCAAAATGAAATTTCACCTAGTCCCCATGCAATTGAACTCCCCAATAGAGCTTGTAAACCTTGTAATCAAACTACAGTTCGTAATTTTGGCGATAATGCAATGAAATTTGTTACATGATCTTCTATGGTACCGTAGACAAAAACTATTGAAAATTATTAAATTTGGTCCATTATTCCAGCTAGCCTCCATAAAACTGAACCCCTCAATAAGGCTTGTAAACCTTATAATCAAACTACAATTCTTCTATAGTTCCGTAGACGAAGCCTATTGAAAATGTTTAACATCAGTCCATTATTTCACCCAGCCCCCATACAACTGAACCCGACGAATAGGACTTTTAAGTTAATGTTTAAAATACTCGTATCTCGACAAAAAGCTGCAAAACCATGTTTTGTACTAGACTTGATGACCCTTACGAATTTTATAATTATAGGGCCTCATATAAACCTAAATGTCCACAATTTTATTCAACAATAAATGGCTTAAGTATATCTGATGAAAGGTACAATTCAACTTAAATGGGTATATTGTTTTTGTCATTCCGTTTGTAAACATTTAAATATTCATCTAAGAACAATAAAAGTATACATATTCTAGGTCCTTATTAGATTCTAAGACGATCTAGACATGTCCGTCCGTCTGTCTGTCTGTTGAAAACACGATAGAGTCCAAAAGGATGTAGCTAGCGAGTTGAAATTTTGCATAGCTACTTATAGTTGAGACGGTTTGTTTGGTATTGAAAATAGGCAATACCGCATCAATAGCGATGTCATTCGGCAGAAACATGTTTCAAGGAAACATAAATCTCTTCGTAGGATTTTATAAGGATCAGTCCTTATGCACAGGTTTAATAACTACTTTCGAAATATGGATTAAAAAACTTTAAGGGGTATATTTGACTAATTATAATACCATGTAACGGGTTTTTACATTACATCCATAACTTCAGCGATATTCATCTAAATAAACGTTATCTATCCTTATTCGCAGAGAAATTTGCTAAAGTTAAGAATTTAACAAGATAAACTGGTTTTCAGCTTCATCTTGAAAATTTGAATAAAGTACTAAAAAATGCGGACTTAATAATATAGTGGAAGTCAAAGGTCGTGAGTATCAAATCTTCACATATATCGCGATTATTGTTCGTCGTACGACTTTAGATGTTATTACAACTTTTTTAGGAAATACAATTTTCAATATTATTAACCAAAGGATGAATTCAATCAAACCAAAAAGTGATGTTAAGTTGATCAGTTTTGATCAGTTTGACTCAAAAGAAACTTACTTATTTCATCTATATACTCGTATTTTTAGGCCAGTTATAAGCATTAAAGTAATTTTCTGAAGGGAACATTACATAGAGGGGTAGGGTCAATTATGGGTCGATCCTCGTAAAATTTGGAAGACAGAATTTGTTTAGTATTGAATTTATTTGTGCCATATTTCACCGCTAAACTTGTATTTTTAAGCCATTAATGAGCATTGAAGTCATTTTCTGAATGGGACCTTATATGGGGGGTAGGGTCAATCATGGGCGATCCTCATAAAATCTTTTAGACAGATTTTAACTCGTATGAAACTTAATTATGTCGAATTTCATCTACATACTAGTATTTTTAAGCCAGAAATTAGCGTTAAAGTCATTTTTTGAAGGGGACCTTTATGGGGGAAGGATCAATTATGGACCGATTCTCATGAAATTTTCCACAGTGTTTTTGAATCATAAGAAACTTACTTATATCATTATGTCAATTTCATCGCTATATTCGTATTTTTAAATAAGTTATGAATGTGTAAATAGAGTTAGTATAAATATGGCGCCCACAGGCCTTAATATATTTACCGACAGCCAGAAGGCAATTCGGGCGATATCAGGTGATAGAATTAAATCTAAAACCGTATTGAATTGTAAGAAGGCTTTAACTGAATACTCTCCCAGAGGTAAGGTTTACATTATATGGGTACCAGGCCACTCGGGAGTAGTCGGCAACGAAAGGGCGATTGTAATAGCTTTAAAGGGAAAGCAGCTCGATATAGTAAACCTGACAAACGCAAAACAATTCGACGCAACAAACGCTGAATTAAATTATGGCCTAGGTGTATTTCTTCAGATTTGATGTAGTATACATCCTCCTATCAACCTAACCTAACCATGACTGTTAAAGCTGCTTTTCGAGGGGCCACTTGTATGGGGGATATCCGAAAACATGGACCGATATTGTCCGTTTTCAATAACAAACAAACCTTACATATAAGAAATATTTATGTGAAATATCAACCCTCTAGCTCTTTCCATTCGGACTCTATCGTGTTTTTAACAGACAGACTGATAGACCGACGGACAGACATGCGAGATCGTCTTAGAATTTAATCAGGACCCAGTATATATATACTTATTTCTGTCTAAGACCAATATTTCGATATGTTACAAACGGAATGACAAAATTCAATATACCCCCCATCTTTTTTGATGGTGGGTATAAAAATTGAAAAATTCCACATAGTACTAAAATTCAAAATAGAGGCGATATGTATGTATGTCTTATTTTATGTAGTAGTACATATTAAAAGTAAATAAGTACATATATACATATAAGATTTCTACAAAATTATGGTTGTTGATGTAACCATTCTCATCGTGGCTATAGTCTGTGGTTATTTTAACTAACTGAGTGTTAAAAGACTCTACGATTATGTTCAGTGGACAAAAATAAGAACAGCAAATGCAACAATTTAGCACTGCACCAAAGTCCTTATGTGTGCAACACATGATTGTATCAACACATACAGATACTATGTGTAAGTATCCCCCTCTCACTGTATGGGGTTTTTTAACACTACTCTGGCATGCAAACACTAGTCGAATATTGTCGTTTGTTCTTGTGGAATTGTGGTCAACATTGGTGGCTTCTTAAATTTGTTGGCATAAAATAAATATTAATAAAAAACGACAAAAAAAAACGAAAGAAAAAAATTAAAACAATTTACACTGTAGTATATGTCTACATGGTGGTTAAACATGAGTATGTGAGTATTTTTGAGCCTTAAATAGCCTGCAGTTACAAAAAAAGGTCGTCTGTTAACGACCAGGTCGGTCAACGCAAGTCATCATCAGCCAGTTGCATTGAATAAATCAACAAATGAAATAAAAATCAAAAAGAGTAAAATTTATTCATTGAAAAATTAATTTTGTCGATGTGCTGTTGTATGCAAAAAAATTAAATAAAGCAAAGATAAGAATTTTTATGTTAAAAGTAATTTTATGTAAAAATACAATTTAACATACTGATTTTTCCTTGCCAATACAAGTCTTATTTCAGGTGTAAACCATTGATCATACTTGAAGGTGGGATAATTGTTAAGTAAACTGTAATATGGACTTTAGATTAGTCTTTATGGTGTAATTTGGAATTTATATGTAAGTCTAAAATGTGGACTATAAAATAGTATATAGGATACATCTTAAATTAGTCTATAATCTTGAATATATATTAGTTTTTTTTTGACTATAGATAAATATATACCCTGGACTATATATACATAGATTATTAAATAGTTTGGACTATAGTGTAGAATAGACTTTAAATAAGACTATAGAGTAGTCTAAAGTTTAGACTATAGAACAATCTATAGTCCAGACTATAGAACAATCTATAGTCCATACTATAGAACAATCTATAGTCCAGAGTGCACACTTATCTATAGGTCTGTACTATAGATAAGTTTTAAATCTTGTCTGAACACTATATTAGTTTTTATTATTGTGAAAACTTCTGACATTTTCATTCGGCTATATTAAATGATGGAATAGTTTTAACTAAAATAAATAAATTTAAATGTTAAGGAAACTTTTTTGAAATAACGAAAAATATTTTAGAAATATTAAAATTAAAGCATCTGAACTAACTAGACTAATATATAATAAAAGCTTTAATAGCTAGCAACAAATAATTTTAAGACATTTTTTTAATATCAAAAATATAATGCCATAAAATTCAAAATAACACAAATTCCCTCACCTTTTCTTTGTGGTGCGAGGTGAGATGGTTTCCTCCTCCATATTTTTGAAGCATTTAAATTTACATTAACATATTTTTTATACCCTACACCCCCTAAGTGGGGAGGGTACATTTGATTTGTGCTGATGTTTGTAACATACAAAAATATTCGTCCTATACCCATCTTAAAATATACCAATCGGCTTAGAATCGATTAAGCTATGTCCGTCTAGCACGCTGGCTGGATGTCCATGTAAACCTTGTGCGCAAGGTACAGGTTGTAATTTTCAAGATAATTATTTAAAATTTATCACACACTCTTTTTTTGTTCCAAGGACGAAGCCTGAAATGAATAAAATTGGTGCATTATTTCACCTAGCCCCTATACAACCGTAGGTCTTTTGGGCTCATAATGATTTAAATGTTATTTCCTATCAACAATTGTTTGCAAAACTTAGTTTTATAGAAGCTTTAATTACATTAAAGATATAAACACTATAACACTTTTAAGTTCTACATAAGTAACATTAAAGTAGACGTGAATTCCTCTACCAACATTTATAAGGATAGACCCATATTTTCCCTACTCCCCTTTGAGCCCCCTTGTGAAAAATCTCTTATGAAAAAGTTTAACATAAGTAACTTTAAAGTAGACGTGAATTCCTCTACCAACATTTATAAGGATAGACCCATATTTTCCCTACTCCCCTTTGAGCCCCCTTGTAAAAAATCTGTTTTTTTTTTTGTGAAAAATTAGTAAAAATATTACGGAATTAAGTTAAAAATCAAATGCTTTTTTAAATAATTTTCATTTTTAACATACTGAGTGGAGTAGGATATCATATGGTCGGCTATGTCCTTTATACTTGTTTATCAACATGATTACCCTTTTTATTGCTATTAGTAGTAGTACTAAAAGTGTACTATAAATTAGTCTATTCTTAAAATAAAGTATTTAATTTGCTTTTTAACTTTATTCCGGAATATTTTTACTTACAAAAAAGTGTTAGTAGGGGTAATAATGGGCCTATCCTTATAAGTGTTGATAAAGGAATTTACATTTACTCCAAAGTGATTTATGTAGAATTTAAATGTGTTATTAGTGTTTATAAGTAATTTTGACTTTTAAGTCATTTTTTGAAGAGGAGTTTGTATGGAGGCAAGTGTCAAATGGAGCTCGATCATTACAAAAATTGACAGTGGCATTTAAAGTTGCAAAGAACTATAAGCCCAAAGGATCTATTCGTGGGAGCTAGGCGAAATAATGGACCAATTTCAACCATTTTTTAATGGAGTTCCTCTATAGAAGTATGTATCAAATTTTATCAAATTATCTTGAAAATTTCGACCCGTAACGTGTGCACAAGGTTTATATGGACGCACTCACAGACAGGCGGACATATTTAAATCGACTCAGAAAATATTTCTGAGGCGATTGATATACTTTAAGGAGGGTGTAGAACCAAAATTATTAGATGTTACAAACATCAAAACAAACACATAATACCCTCCCCTCTATAGAGGTGTAGGGTATAATGTACCATAGTTAATATGCCTGCTTTGTATAACCAGTGTTTAAGATCTTTACGACATTTTTCTCTAGATGCCTAAATATCTTAAAATTTGTCTTTTCTTGAAAGTTTCAAATTAGTACCTTAATTCAAAATATTGTGATTTTATATCTTTAGATAAAATCCCTTGTCTTCTCAGAATGTTTTCCAGATCCAAAGACTGATTAACTTGTGTTAAGTAGCTCAACGTTATTCGGCTATTATCTAATATTCACCTTCTTGAGCACGAAAAGTTAAATTATTTTTAAATACTTCTCCATTGAAATTCCTTATGGTGCGACACACGTTAAACCTTTTTAACGAATCTCGAATATAATGATTTTATTTTATTTGTTTTACTTTTCAACAACATGTTCTTCAATGGCTTATTAACACTGCTTAACCAAGTTGTGTTGTCATGTTTTATACGTATTTTCGTTTTTACATGCAAATACATACATGTGTAAATCTTTGAATGAGTCTAGTTAAAACATGACTTAAAATACACACTAACACTGTCCTTATTCTTGCTCAAGTTATTAACAATTGTGTTTTTTTTTTTTTTCAATAAAAACATACAATTTACCTGATTTCTTTACACAATTTACAAGCCATGCCTTGTAAGTGGCCAACGAAGTATCTTCGACTGTGTCTAAAACATACAATAACAGTGATTTAAATAACCAGCATTTACTGCTCCAGTAGTTTTACAGTAAGGTATGTATGAGTTTTATAAAGTATTTTTACTTGCTTGAGTTGAATTTCTATATTTCCGTTTTATATTTACTCTTTATAATGCATAATAGCAAGTCAGGTGATCCTAGAAAATAGTTGTCAAAGACACTAAAAATTGGGACACTTTATTTGGGTACTGCAATTAACAGCTTGGGACAGCCTCCCTGAACTGCGGGGAGCAGCTTGGCCACCACAGCCTTAGCATTCACATCTGCTAAAGCATAAAATTTACACAAACAATTTTGCTGAAGACCGTATAGAATTATCGCTCTGCTCTTCCTTTGGACTTGTTACTTACTAATAAGCTGTGCTGAAGTGTGTTAATTCATCATCATCTGCATCATCTTCACTGCTGTCATCTCATTCTATTCTTACGCAGCAACAATCAAGGCCTCCTCAGCAACATGAAATTTAAGATTTATTTATTATTTTGTTGTCTGTGCAGCATTTTTTTCTTCTTTTTTGTCTTGTTGAATCTTTATTTTGTGGTCTTCTAGAGGCGGAACCTGTTAAAAAAACGTTTATCGCGTGCGGTGCCTCTTTTTGTAATTACATTTTTTATTTTTGCCATTTTGGTGGGAATTTGTTTATTATACCCTACCACCACTTTAGTGGGTAGGTTAAGATCGGTCCATTATTTCACCTAGCCCCCATACAACTGTACCCCCAAAAAGGGCTTGTAAACATTGTAATCAAACTACAGGTCGCAATTTTGGACATAATGAAATTTGGCACATGATCTTTTATGGAACTGTAGACGAAGCCCATTGGAAATGGTTAACATCGGTACATTATTTCACCTAGGCCCCATAGATCTGAACCCGCCAAATAGGACTTTTAAGTCCATAATATAACTAATATGCCCGTACCTCGACAAAAAGCTGCAAAACCCAGTTCTATATTAGTCTTGATGACTCTGATGAACTTTATAATTATAGGGCCTCATTTGATCCTAGCCCCTCTAAAAACCCCCATCAAAATTTTACTTAAATATCCACAGTTTTATTAAACAGTAAATGTCTTTAGTATATCTGAGGCAAGGTACAATTTAACATAAATGCTTTATTATGAATACTAAAGCACATTTTATTCGTATACAGGTGTAGGGTATTATATGGTCGGCCTCGCCCGACTAGAACTTCTTACTTTTTATTTTTTTTTTCTTTCGTTTTAAGACAAATAATAAGAAAATATTCTTGTTCTTGGAAAAGATCATAAGATATAAATTAGACTTGGAATTCAATTTTGAAAAATTACTTAAAATATTTTGCATTTTTCGACTAATATGTGGTAGATATTTAAGATATTTAAAAACAAAAAATTGGTTTTTCTTGGATACTAGAAGAAATGAAGCAAAACAAGCGAATTCTGTGATCACTTTTATTTCCCCACAAAAACCGATTGTTTGCGTGAAAACATTAAAATCAGTTTTTATGGAGTACTAAGTACAAGAGGTGGAGTAAAAAAGACGAATTCTCTTACAACTTTAACTTCCAACCAAAAGCCGGGTTTTTGAATGAACACATATAAGTCCATTTTACATAGAAACTAAAATTCAAAATAAATTTAATGATCATTGATTATAATCGGTTTTTCTTGAAAACTACAAAATTAATTTATATGTTGTAATTACATAACCTGTAAGTAGTTTGAGTTAAAATTTTAATTATATTTTGTTTTTGTTACAATAAATTCTCAATAATCGATTATTAGAGTGAAAACATTTAGTTTTTTTTAGAAACCGTAATATATAAAACGAAAACAAGCGAATTCTGTGATCACTTTTATTACACCCTACACCACTTTAGTGGTGATCGGCTTAGAATCATGTTCTGAGTCGATATGTTAAAAGATATAGAAAAAATATAGCATTTGAATTGTTTTTTAACCTTATTCCGGAATATTTTTACTTATTTAGGCAAAACAAGTAGGAAAGTATAGTCGGGCATGGCCGACCATATGATACCCTACACCATGAGTATATTTTTACAATTTTTACTTTTATAAAATTTTTATTTTTTGTAAAGAAACTTTTATGTTGAATATTACCATAATTCCAAAATATTTAAGCCATTTATTGATAAAAAACTAAAATTTCTAAATGAGGCTTTATATAGGTCAAATATGGGCCGATCCTCGGTAAATTTGGGAAAGGATATATTTCTAAATAACAGTTAGTTTTGTTGAGTTTCATTGCGATACAAATGGTTACAAGTCAATTTTAGACGTTTAAGTCATTTTTGAAGGGGGGTTTGTATGGGGGCTAGGGTCAAATATAGGTCGATCCTTACGAAAATCTGCAGTATCATTTATACTTATATAAAACTTATTTGTGCGAATTTTTAAAGAGATAGCAGAATATTTGACGTAATTATAGCATAAAAAGTTCTAATCGGGAGGTACGGTTGTATGGGGGCTAGGTGAAATAATGGACCGATTTCAACCATTTTCAATAGGCTTCGTCCTTGTGCCAAAAAACATGCTTGGTCCAAATTTCATCAAATTATCTTGAAAATTGCGGTCTGTACCTTGCGCACAAGGTTTACATGGACAGCCAGCCAGCCGGACAGACGGACGGACGGATGGACGGACGGACATCGACTCAAAAAATGATTCTGAATCGATCGGTATACTTTAAGGTGGGTATTGGACCAATATTTTTGTATGTTACAAACATCAGCACAAACGTATAATACCCTCCCCACTATAGTGGTGTAGGGTATAAAAAGAGATTTTATTAGTTATTAGTGTTTATAGGTCAATTTTGAACATCAAGTCATTTTCTGAAGGGAGTTTGTATGGGGGGCTGAAGTCAAATGAGGCCAGATCACTATAAAAATAGGTAATGTCAATAAAAGTCCTATAAAACTAAGTTTTGCCGATTTTTGCTGACATAATAAAACATTTAAGTTAATTATGAGCCAAAAGGCTATATTCGGTTGTATTGTGGCTAGGCGAAATAATGGACAGATTTTAGAGAGCTGCGCACAAAATTTACATGGACAGCCAGCTATACGGACGGAAGGACACAGCTTAATCGACTTTTATTTCCTACCAAAAACCGATTGTTGGAGTGAACATATAAAATTCCGGTTTTCTTGGAACCTATAAGATAGAATCAAAACAAGCGAATTCATTTATTTCCAAAAAAATCCTATTTTTTAGTGAAAACATATAAGTCCGTTTTTCTTGGAAACTATAAGAAATAGAGCCAAAAAAAACGAATTCTGTGGTCATTGTTATTTCCCACCTAAATTACATTGTTTGAGTGAAAACATAAAGGTTAGGATTTTATTAGAAACAAAATTAAATAGAGTATGAAAATACTATAAGAGATAGTATGTTAGAGTGCTATATTCGGCTATGCCGAATCTTTAATACCCTCCACCAGCAAGAATCTTTATACCCTACATCACTATAGTGGGGAGGGTATTATAAGTTTGTGCTGATGTTTGTAACATACAAAAATATTGGTCCAATATCCACCTTAAAGTATACCGATCGATTCAGAATCATTTTTTGAGTCGATTAAGACATGTCCGTCCGTCTGTCCGGCTGGCTGGCTGGCTGTCCATGTAAACCTTGTGCGCAAGGTACAGGCCGCAATTTTCAAGATAATTTGATGAAGTTTGGACCAAGCATATTTTTTGGCACAGCGACGAAGCCTATTGAAAATGGTTGAAATCGGTAGATTATTTCACCTAGCCCCCATACAACCGTACCTCCCGATTTGAACTTTTTATGCCATAATTACGTCAAATATTATTTTATCTCTCTTAAAATTGGCACAAATAAGTCTTATGTAAGTATAAATGACACTACAGATTTTCGTAAGGATCGGCCCTTATTTGACCCTAGCCCCCATACAAACCCCCCTTCAAAAAATGTCTTAAACGTCTAAAATTGACTTGTAACCATTTGTATCGCATTGAAACTCAACAAAATTAACTGTTGTTTAAAAATATATCCTTTTCCCAAATTTTCTGAGGATCGGCCCATATATGACCTATATAAAGACTCATTTAGACATTTTTGCTTAATATTTGCTTAAATATTTTGGAATTATGGTAATATTCAACATAAAAGATTCTTTATAAAAAAATAAAATTTAAAATATAGTCATGGTGTAGGGTATTATATGGTCGGCTATGCCCGACTATACTTTTTTACTTATTTTTTAATAAAACTCAAAAGTATATAGTTATTTTTAGACAAATCGAAAAAATTACATTAAGTGAGTTTCGGATATGGACCTTGTATAGGTGTTATAACTTATTAAGGGTAGATCTTGCCGATACCAAAAAAAAATAGGAGAATGATTAATATATGTACGAACGTATTTGATTGTCAATGTGCATTTAGTAATTATCGGAAATGGTACTTATATGGGAGTTGTCTAATTATGTACCGATCCGGAAAACATTTCGTACAATGATTTATGTACACATATAACAAATTCAAGTCCAATTGCTTTATGAAATAATGAAATATGTACCTTTAAGTGTCTATCGGAAGTGGATTTTATATGGGAGCTGTGACCAATTACGGGCCTAAATTTCGGAGACTGATTCAAGATTTCTTCATTTAAAAAGGTTTGAAGAATGATTCATATATACACTAAACGTTTATTTATCAAAATAGCTTTATTAATCATTCAAATAATGATTTATATGTACACAAAACATATTCAAGTCGAATTTTACCACCTTTATAATTCAATAAAATATGTGCTTTTAAGTGATTTTCAGACGTGGACCTTATTGTCGACCGATACAAATTTGCTTTAGTAGTATGATTTCTGTTTATATTATATAATCTTGTGTTAATACCGATATAATTGCTGGAGTTATAAACGATAAACAACATTTCCGGGAAAATATACTGTATCAATTGTTATAATTTTGAACATCCCTGGCAGAAAAATATCAATTTTGTGTGGCATAATTTAATTGACTTTTACAGTTTTTATACCCTCCACCACCATCAGTGGTGATAGAGGGATATAACTGAGAATTTTTTACCGATCGGTACATAACTAGTTATAGCTTCCATACAAGTTCCCCTCCCGAAAATCACTTAAACGCCCATAAATCTTCACTCATTACCAAATTAAGATATCCGTATAAAGTTAGGCACAAGTATTGCTTATATACAGAGAAATAATACTGTGCATTTTTTTCTATCGGTCCATAATTGATCAAAGCTCTTATTCAAGGTCCATAGACTTGGTGCAGCCCCTAAAAACGCTTTAACCGTGAGAAAACGTTTCTACAAATATTTGATCAATTATAAAAGTATTAATGATTGAGGGTATTTAAGGTTCGGCTCATCCGAATATAGCACTCTAACTTTTTTTTTGAAAACTGCCTTATGCCGAAATTCATTTTGTATTACAACTATTTACTGATTTCAAATACCAAACAGTCTAGGACAACAAATATTATTGATGAATTTAACTTTTAACGTGAGGGTGTTGTACACAGGCAGACGGACATAGCTGATACGACTTGGTTGGGTCTAAGATGAATATTTCTTGGTGTTTACACATGGATCGACAAACTTGTGCATACCCACTATCACCACTGATAGTGGTCCGTTTTTCTTGAAAACTATAAAAAATAGAGAAAAACAAGCGAATTCTGTAATCACTTTTATTTCCCACCAAAATTCCATTTTTGAGTGAAAACACAACAGTCCGATTCTCTTGAAAACTATAAAAGATAGAGCAGAAATAAAAGAATTCTGTGATTAATTTTCTCCCACCAAAATTCCATTTTTTGTGTGAAAACAATACAACTTTAAGAGATAGAGCAAAAACAAGCGAATTTTGTGATCACTTATATTTCCCATCAAAGTCACGTTTTTTGAGTAAAAACAATTTTGTGTTTTCCATTTTTCTTGGGAACTATAAGAGATAGAGCAACAACAAGCGAATTCTGTTATCACTTTTATTTCCAATCAAAATTTCATTTTTGAGTGAAAACATAAATATCCACTAGCAAATTCTGTGATTAATTCGATAAAATTTATCGAATTATCCTGAATAGTTTTCGAGAAAATTACATCAGAATGAGTAAGAAATGCTTATTTTTTTCGAGGTTGTTTTAAATTTTGATTCATAACTTTTTCCAATACAACTTAGGAGAATAAAAAACATTTTGGGTGAATTTGGTTAAATTCTATTGCTTCGTTTAATCATGAGCGTGTTTTACACAGACAGACGGACATAGCTAAATCGACTCAGAATTTAATAAGGACACAGAATATATATACTTTGTTGGATCTCAAATGAATATATCTTGGTGTTACATACAGAATGACAAAGTTATATTTACAGTCTATCACCACTGATGGTGGTGGAGGGTATAACAATTTAGAGTGCTATATTCGGCTGTGCCGAATCTTAAATACCCTCCACCAGCAAGCTTCTTTTTATTTAAACAATCTAATGTTTAGATAACTCAACAAAAGTTTTTTTCCCGTAATAAGGGTACTAACATACATTATGTGTGGAACTAATTTTGATAAGACCCAAAAAAATTTATATTGAGTTTCAGTTGTGCAGATGATTAAAAAATTAGGAGAAAGATTTGTGTATTTACAAAAATATTTCTGTCGACTATTTTTCCGACATCAGTATTTATAATGAACAAAATTTGTTTGAATGATTTTTGAAACGATAGGTCAGTCTGAAACAGAATTATCAGAATGATTTAAATATCACTTTCTATTTTTTGGGTGAAAATACAAAAGTCCATTTTTCTTGGAAACTTTAAGAGATATAACAAAAACATGCAAATTATGTGATTTCTTTTATTTTCCACTAAAATCTCGTTTTTTAAACAAAACACGAAAGTCCATTTTTATTGGAAACTATATGTTCCAATAAAAATGGACTGTGATCACACTTATTTTCCAACAAAATTCCAGTTTTTGAGTAAATACATAAGAGTCCGCTTTTCTTGGAACCATAAGAATTATACCAAAAAAAAGCGAATTCACTTTTTTCAAAAAATATTTCAAAAATAATTAGTCTTTGTGCATAATCAAAGTGCTTTTTGCTGATACAAATGGTGTAAAAACAAAAAGTTTATCATTAACCCTTTAGATGTGATGACAATTTAAATTTTCAGATTTCAAACTTTACAACGCTATATTTCGAAAACCACGAAAGTTATAAGACCCAAAATTTGTCATTTGGATGGAGTGTTATTAAATTCAGAGATGATAATGATAAACACAATTGTTTGATGGGAAATTATTAAACCACAAGCCAACATTAAAACCATCATAACTCCTAAAGGGATTGCAATAAATTAAAAAAATTTAACACTACTTTTTTAAGGGCATTGAATATTATATTTACGAATGATAAAATCAGGTTTTGATTTTTTTTAAATTGCATTTTTTCTTTTGCTCTTATGCATTTATAGTGTATCTAAATTCTGTCAAATTAAGTTTATATATCTTAAATTTTCCTGTAGAATAATATACTAAAGTCAGATTTGAAATATGTACAGCAGTTTTCGGTCTATAAAAAAATGTCGCCCAAAATCGGTATTTTAGCCGCAGATATGCAGGAGTTGAAATTTAAAAAAAAGAAAATAATTACGCCAATATTAGCGCTGTTCCAAAAACTGCCATAAAAAGTATGATATCACAATTTCAAAAATATTGCGTGAAGCCTAATAAATAACGCCTATTGCAAGGCCGAATGGGTCATTCTTCACATTGTGTTAAGTTAATTAAGTAAAATGTGCTTTTAAGCTTTTAACATAAATACACCGGCTAACAGCTTACTGTATAGGATGTAATCTTTAAAAGAGAATTTGTGGGTAAAACTGTGTAAAGATTTGTTATAATCCTAAACTCATAGACGCATTTTATTAACAAAGTAATTTTGGCAACACTCAAATCAAATACATTTTACGTGTTTAAAACTATGTATATATGAACCATCCTGTAAAGTTAATGAATTTTGGATTGTGGTCAGAAGCCAACGAATGGTTTGTGAATTTAATAAAAAAAATAAAATACAAATTTTGTATAACAGAAAAATTATTTATAATACACAAGATGGCTGAGGAAATCAAACTATACCAATCCTTTGTTCATTTAAATATCCACAAATATTCTTTTGTGTTATAATGAAAATGGGTAATATTGGGCACAAAAGGACTTTTGTGAACAAAATTTTTCACAAATATATTTTTTCAATTTATTTCGAAAGTAATTCATTATTGTGTATCACCAAAAAGTATTTATCTGAATCCTAACGAAGCATATAATAGTTCTTAAGAAATTCTAAGTAGATTCAGTTATATTTGTTTGACTACCTCAAACATGCTCATAATAAAACTAAGAAAAATAAATCACTGAAAATATAAACTGTTGCTGTTAAAAATCAGACAAATTCATTCATTATATTATCTCGAAAAAAAATAAAGTTATAATAAATAATTTCATAACCGATACAATTCAGTTCAAATTATTGATTTTGAATTGGTTACAACCACAATTCGATTATTTGTATACTTTTTAATGCTGAATATAGAAAATAAATTAATTATACAGTTTTTCTATAACATAGATTCAATTGTAATTAAATTAACTAAATATTTATGTTCACCGATTTCAAAACGATCTGTTTTTTGTGTATACATTAAAGTGTTCCAAATAAACGAAGTTGCGAATTTTTACCGTCCCTCTCTAAAATTGTTATCTTGGTTGTAAAACTATATCATACAAAAAATTTGGCTGATAGTATAACGTTAACAGGTGCCTCAATGGCTCTGAAGTTTCCAAGTGCATTTACAAGGGGAAAATATCGATTTTCTTCGGTTTTTACTCAAATTTGGCCATTTGGTAATAAAGTTTAAACTGTGTTGTAAAGGAATCGTATTATGCAAAGAGCAAACATTTTGAAAAGATATAAAACACAAAAATTGCTTGAAAACTTTAAAAGTTATAGCATGAACATTAACGTGTCTCACAGCACATAATTTCGAAATTTGAAAAAAAATACTTTTTTTAGGATATACAGGCAAATCCCGATTTCGATAATTCGATATAACGAACGTCAAAATTTTTAACATTAACTGAAAAGAAAAAAAATGCCTAAAAATTCAGCTTTTGCCTTTTTATTGGCTTTTTACGCCACAAAAATTATTGAACAATTATAAGATAATGTAAAAATGAAAGAAGTCGTTCATATTCCTAATTCGAGTTGTTCTGCATATCTGACCTATTGAACAAAGTGACATACAGTATAATCTAAGAAGCCTTAATCCGCTAGATGTGAATTTTATAATAACTTTACCGGATCCATTGAATTAATACAATTTTATAACAAAATAAATTATTTCGAGAAGGATGAAGATATCCCAACATGCCACAATTATTCCAGGGTTTTGAAATTATCAGCATGAGACGCAGTTAATGATTCTCAAGTTCAGTTTTTATACCCTCCACCACCAACAGAGATGATAGAGGGTATATATAACTATGTCATTCCCTGTGTAACACCAAGAAAAATTCATCTGAGACCCAACAAAGTATATATATTCTGGGTGCTTATCAAATTCAGAGTCGATCCGTCTGTCTGTGTAAAACACGCTCACGATATAACGAAGCAATAGAATTTAACCAAATTTACCCAAAATGTTCTTCGTTTTCCTATGTTGTTTGATATTGTAAATGGGCAAAATCGGTTCATATCGGGAAAAGTTATGAATCAAAATTTGAAACAACCTTGAAAAAATTAGCATTTTTTACACATTCTCACATCTCTGCGTAAAATCGCCAGAATCGGTCCTTAATTTCATATACCTTTCATACAAAAGTACATATTCCCGGAAATTTGGTTTTTTGTTAATAACTTCCGTCGTAAGGTCGATATCTTCACAAAATTTTAAAAATTAAAATTCTATGACAATGAAATTTATTCAGAGGAAAAATTTCTTGGATGGGTCCATAATTGGTCATAGCTCCCATACAAGTCCCCTCCCAAAAATCACTTAAACGCGCATAACTCATTACTAAATTAAGATATCGATATAAAATTTGGTACAAGTTTTGCTCTTATATACAGAAATATTACAATGAAAGATTTTTTTGATCGAAACCATAATTGATCGTAGCTCCCATACAAGGTCCCCACCCGAAAATCACTTAAACGCGCATAACTCATTACTAAATTCAGATATCGATATAAAATTTGGTACAAGTATTACTTTTATAAAGAGAAATATTACAATGAACGTTTTTTTGAATCGGTCTATAATTGCTTCTAGCTCCCGTACGAGGTCTCCTCCCGAAAATCACTTAAACACGCATAACTCATTACCAGTACAAGTATTGCTCTTATATACAGAGATATTACAATGAAAGTTTTTTTTGGATCGGTCCATAATTAGTCATAGCTCCCATAAAAGGTCTCCTCCCGAAAATCACTTAAACGCTCACAACTTATTAATAAATTAAGATATCGATATAAAATTAGGTCCAAGTATTGCTTTCATATACTGCAATATAGCCATGAAAGTTTCTTTGGATCGGTCCGTAATTGATCATAGCTCCCACACAAGGTCCCTCTTAGAAAAACACACATACAAGGTTCCCTTCCGAAAATCAGAAAAAACGCACATAACTCATAACCAAATATTGATATCCACACATTTAGCAAAAATATTGCTCTGATATACATAAATTCACTATAAAATTGTTTTACGACCGGTCCATATTTGGTCATAGCTCTCATACTAGGTCCAGAATTTTACTTAGATTCCCAATATTTATTACCAAGTAATGATATAGATACAGAATTCTGAAATTTTGTATTTATATACATAATTGGACATAGCTCCCATACAAAGTCCTTTTTCGAAAATCTCTTAAACGCACATTACTTATTACCAAATTGAGCTATTGATACATAGTTTGGCAAATTAGGTCCGGCCTCTAAAAGCGCTTTAACCGTATTTAAAGAGCATTATCAATTTGTGTTGAACAACATTTTGAGTAGAACAAAATTATATACGTATTTGTATTTTGAAAATCTCTAAATCTTTCACACACATACATAAATGCAAATTACTAAATTTATAATGTTCAATAAATCTTGGAATTGTAATATATTTAACTTTTTGGGATTTTTTCTATTAAAAACATGAGAAAACTTATTTCTACAAATATTTGATCAATTAGAAAAGTAATAACATAGAAGTAGTTGGTGGAAGGTATTTAAGATTCGACAGAGCCGAATATAGCACTCTAACTTGTTATATAAATAGTTTAATTTCATATTTAAGATTGAATTTGGATCTAACAAATAAAATTATGTTTAGGAAGTCAGCAAATTTTTAATATTCCCCATGTTCTATTTCGTCAAAACTTGCGAGTTGAATAGATAGTATTTACAAATGATATTAAATATGGCACGAAGAATGCTGATGAGAGGAGCCGTTAAGTGCATTCCATTCTGCTTGTGTTTATTCATTTATTCATCAATAACAAATTTTTAAATTTTTAGAAGATCTCATGGGGATTTATGGACATAAAAGGATATATCTTACAGTTTAGCTGTACATGCGATTTAAACTCGGCGGGTTTCGTGAAAATCTATTTTTTCGTAATATTTTAGCGAATTCGCATTAATTTTTCCTGATGTACATTTTGAATAAAGTATTTTCAGAGTATAAACTGTGGAGTTCAAAATCAAATTTTGCAATATTTGGTAAATAGTGTACCATATTTAAATAATATATATTTATAATACTATACATACATTTTTTTATTTTATTTTTGTAACACTGACATTTAACGATATCACCCTGTATTTATTTACAGTTATGTACATTATGTTAATACAATTTATAATCCACATTCTATGTTCTTTTGTGGAATGTATTTGCGACAGTTCAGACAAGAACCCAAACAAATTTGAATTTTTAAGCAATGGCTCCCAAACCTTTTCCTAAGATATTTTACAGATGTAGAAAATGTAGCTTTGTTGTTAATTAACAGTGAGAATTAAAATACGTATGTATATGTGAATGTTAGATATTGTATGTATGCATATAACCTAGCAGTTTGACGGGACAGTCCCGAACTGACCACTTAACCAGCACTTGTGGTGGCCCCTATCCACCTGACTAGCCAGGTGACCAACCATTTTAACATGGGCTTGTCCTACGAGGAAGTCGACGATTGACTTCCTCGTAGGACACACTCTACAAAGAGACAGTTAAAAGAAGGTCAAAAATAGTCAAAGGATGGTTATCTCCAAATGGGTTCTTGGAATTATAAGCTATTTAACTGGCACTACTTTTCTTGCTATAAAACTAGGACATGGACGTGTTATAGGATAATGACGATTTACTTTTATTCTTGATAAATGGCCCAAAACATGCGAATTGGAGCCAACAGGTGGTAAGACATAAATGGAAATAAAGGTTAAAAATTTTAAGCGTCCACTTTCTAGAATACTATGGGACAATAATGTGACGATTGACCCGAAAGATATAAATTTGAGTCAACCTGATGGTGGCATATTAGTAAAAAGTAATAATCATTTTTCCAAAAGATGGGTATAATAGATACTTTCGGAAGTACAGACAAAAAAAAACTTTTAAGAGTATAATTTCTAGGTTACTTGAGGACAGTAATGAGACGACTGTCTCCGCTCCCGCTCACAAAGAGGAGACATATGTGACGACTGTCTTCATTCTCGATTACAAAGGGTACATTCGTGACGAATGACCCAAAACATACGAATTACAATCATCCAGGTGGTTACCTATTAGTGGAAATTACTGTCTTTTTAATTTAATCAAAGTTTTATAAATCCAAATTTTATACTAAATTTGTTCAATAAACCTTCGATAAATGGTTATGAATAGGGCAGGCTATTAAGCATGTCCGTCTGTCTGTCTGTTGAAATCACAATAAAGACCACATACTTTAGTGGGGAGGGTTTGTGCTATTGTTTGTAACATACCAATCGGCCGAGAATCACTTTCAATGAAATTTGTCACATGGTCTTCTACGGTACCGAAGACCTACCCCATTGAAAATGGTTAATATCGATCCAGTTAGCCCGGGGCTAATAGCCCCCATACAACTGAACCCACCGAATAGGGCTTTTAAGTTCACAATTATGTTTAATATATTCGTTTCTCGACACAAAGCTGCAAAACTATATAAAAACCATTCTTCAAAATTTTACTTAGTTAGTTGGTTAGTTAGTTAGTTAGTTAGTTAGTTAGTTAGTTAGTTAGTTAGTTAGTTAGTTAGTTAGTTAGTTAGTTAGTTAGTTTAAAAGGAGGATGTACATATATACATCAAATCCGAAGAAATACACATAGGCCTCTATCGGGCCTGTTGTCCGCTTCTTAACAATTGCCTCACGTGGGAATCGAACCCACCACCTCCGGTCTACCAGACTAGAACACTAACCACTAACCTACCGTAGCCCAAATTTTACTTAAATGTCGACGATTTTATTCAACTTCAGTATGTATATCTGAGGCAAGGTACAATTCAATTTAATGCTTTATAATTAAATGCTTTATAAAAACTAAACCACATTTTATTTTTGTAAGAGGAGTAGGGTATTATATGGTCGGCCTCGTTGGACTATAATTTCTTAAATGTTTTTATTTGTTTGGTATTAAAAATAGGAAATATGGGTCGGGAAATAAGCCTCGCTACGATTCTTAAGAATAAGTTTTTAGAGCTGAACGCTATATAGTTGTCTACAACAATATTCTTTTAATTAAAATCCAGCATACCGGAGATCTATATGTATCAATATTATAGCCATTTATTAGGACTATTTTAAGACAGGTCACATTTTCACACACATTTCATGACTCTGTGTTGGACGTTCAGTATCTGTGGAGTTCAGCACACTTTCTAAGTATCAGCTTTCTCTTGCTTGGATTTACTCCTTGACTACTATTTGTGGCAAGTTATTGAGTAATCACCTCTCCATACTAGCATCATGACATCGTCAAAGAAAACAACAACTTTTAACTTTAAGAAATGAGCAACAATGAGCCAAAGTAGCTGTGTACTTTTTTCCACTTGATTTGACTTAAAGCTATTAGGAAAACGTAATGTTTCATATTTCAACAATTTTACTAATTAGTTGCTAATATAATTTTTAACATCCAGCAATTGACGATGTAAATCATAGATTCAGTAACAAATATACTAAACTAGTCATAATTTTCTAAACTCCTGATTCATTATAATTGTCGTTATAGAATCAGCAAATACAAAACAATTTTTATGTATCTCAAATTTTGCAAACATCCATAGTTTTTAATGTTATGTTGCCAACAGAGTTAATTACACAAAAATATTTTTAAATTATTAAAATTTTGTTAGTAATTATATGTAGAAATAAAAAAATTGGCTAATTAAATTTAGTCATAATTGGCATAATTTCAAAGTTTTTTTGGTCGAAAGTAAGGCAAATGAAATATAATGATTTTGTATGTGTTGAATTAATATGGTAACATTAAACTTAAATATTTAATTTACTTTAATAATAATATTTTAATTTTATGGTATATTTGTTAAATGATATCAAAAAAATAGAAGAAAAATCATAAAAAATAAATTTTCGCTCATAGATGAAATATAAATTATTCAATTAATCGAGGAAAAATGTTTATTTTTATTTATTTTTTTCATTATCATGCAAGCTGTAAGCCCAATGGTCCAAATAGCTGCAGTTAAACAGTAAATATGAAAGTATGTATTAATTCAACTTAGCTTAAAAATATATACTTAATAGTACTATTCATCGTTTCTTAATTTAAAATAATTTTTATTTATCAATATGAAACCCAAGTTGTTTATAATTATTTACTAATTCTATTTGCAAAACGCCCATAATGATATTCAAATGTATATTAGAGCTTTTAGTAAATATCATCATTTTTATCTTGGAAGGGATTCAGATCCAAAAAGTTAGTCCTTTGACCAAAACACCACTTTCTAAAGCTCCTCATTAAGTTGTGATTCAAAGAAGAGGGCCTAAAATTTATCCCTGTGGTACACCCCGATGTATTTCTAACGTATCCGAACATTGATCACCTATTACGCGTTTATCCATGTTAGATGCCTTTCGTAATATTTTTTTCTTAAATTTTAGCGAAATTAAACATAATGATATTAATTATATTATGATTAAATAAAACTACAACATTTTTATAAAATTTTATAAAAGATAATATTATTCTCAAATTATTTTCATAAAAAAAAAATTAAAATTCGTATGGAGAATAATTTTGAACTAAAATTAGAAAATTTATTTTAAAATGAACAAAAATGTTTGAAGAAATTTATATTTCGTAAATTTTACTATATTTAATCAAAATTCCCTTTTTTCAATTTATGTAAATTAATTTTTTCAAGAATATTTTGTATTATACTAAAATATTTCGTACAATTTCGTATATATTACGAAAGAATTTCGTGGTACGAAACAACGAACGATTCGTACAATGTACGACATTTTTCGTATATATTAGGCATGGATTTTTTCAGTGTAGTAATCGGACCGTCAAAATATTTCATCATGATATTTTTGTATTTATCATAATATTAATATATATGATTATATTATGATCAAAGATGATAAAAAAAAAATACTAGTATGTATTTTTAATCATGTTATGGACGTTAGTTATTTTGTCCAATCAAACTCCAACAATAGTTAAGGTCCTATCGTTCTTTCAAAGAACTGACTGACAGACATGTCTAGATCATTTGAGTATAAGGATCTAGAGAATGTCTATGTTACAAATGAGATCAAAGATTTATAATCGAAACAAAAAATTCGGCGTTCGGTCAAAATTTCGCCGAACATTGAACATTGTCCGAACCTCACTTTTTACCGAACTCGGAACCTCGGAACGAACACTAGTAGTAGCAGAAGTTGCATTATTTCTTATTGCACCTATTGACCTAAGTCTTTGCCACATCTGTGCTTAAGTACATTCTGCATATAGATTTTATCTTGTTTCGACTCCGGCAATATGATCTAATCGTTTCTTCTGTTCTATTCTCCCGTATTAAACGAAAAGCCACGTCACTCTTTGTCCGCGCGGCTATAACTTCTGGATCCCTTATCTATCGTCAAAATTCCTTCTCCATAATAAAATAAATAATAAATTTCTTCGCACGAATAAAAAATTTCTAATTTATAATAATAAATAATTCTAATAATCGAATATTCAAATAAAATTTGAATGTTACACTAAAGTTATAGCAAAGTGTGTAGGATTGCTTTAAGAAGTTGTGTATGTACGATATATCAAAATGTTGTGATTATATTGCAGGTTCTACAAACGGGTCGCAACATAAAAATGCTTGTCGTACAACATTATTTTATTTTATATTGCGTGTACGTAAAAAAAACAATAAAAAACAAGTAAGAGTGTTATATTCGGCTATGCCGAATCTTTTATACCCACCATCAAATCACTGATATATAAATGAACTTTGATATTTTGAATATTTTATTATTATAAAGTATTTTTCGGAAATGGACCTTATATGCAGTTGTGACCAATTATGGGCCAAATATAAAAAATTTCGTATAATGATTTTTGTGTATACATAATAAATTTAAGTCAAATTTTACTGTAATTGCTTTATTAATTAATTAAATATTTGTACTTAAGTGAGATTAATAGGAGTTATGACCAATAATGAACCCATCCTTAAGAAATTTGGTTGAATAATTTTATTGTACACAAAACAAATGGAAATCGAATTTATCCTGATAAGTTTATAATTCAATGCAATATATGCGTTTAAGTGATTTTCGCGAGCGGACCTTATATGGGAGCTATGACTAATAAGGGACCGATCCAGGAAAATTTTGGTATTATGATTAGTGTGTACACAAAACATATTCAAGACAAATTAATAATTAAATGAAATATGTACGTTTAAGTGATTTTCGGAAGTGGACCTTATATAGAAGCTATGACCAATTGTGGAACGATACAAATCTTTGGTAGTATGATTTCTTTTTCTATTATATTGACGTGTACAAAATTTTGTATTTGTATTGATGTATTTGAGGGAGTTATTAACGAGAAACTAATTTCCAGAAATATGTACCTTTGTATGGGGCTATAGAAAATTTTGAATCCATTGTCATAATTTTCAACATATTGGATCCCTGGTAGAAAATAATAATGTGTGACCAAATTCATGGAATTATATTTTGTAGTTTCCGAGAAAAAAGCTGAAGAATTACGAAAAAAGTAATTTTTTCGAAATTTTTACTAATAACTTTTTACGTCGTGAGCCAATTTTACTGATTTTCAATACAAATTGTCTAGAATAAGAATAAATATTTTGGTGAATTTGGTTGCTCTCCTTGGCTTAGTTTTAACGTGAGAATTTTTTTCACAGACAGACAGACAGACGGACATAGCTAAATCGACTCAGAATTTCACAATTACTTTATTGGGTCTTAGATTTTTAATACTATGACAAATAAATCCCTTAAAGCATATAATTCTGTTTTCATAAAATTACGTATGATCGAACTTAATACCCAGTAGTCGGCACCCCTATGCCGACAATAAGAATTCATAAAAAATTGTGTTCCTAATGGCGGCAGCGATTAAAATTACAAAAAAAAATTTATTTTTAACTAACTTTTTCACTTTAAATTGAATATTTCAACTGTTTTCTTTCATTTAAATCAATTTTTGTCAAATAAATCATTTAATTTCATATAAATATTCACTTGTTTAAGGTGGCACTAATACTAAATTTTTTTTAAGAAAACTGACAGTACTACAAATGCTGCAAAGCTGTCACTAAAAAACGTCAAATATAGAGGAAATTAGTAATCCTACTTAAATTTACTCATTTCATAAAGCAAAAAGACCATATTTTCTATGAAATATAGATCAAACCTTAATAAATTTGTACAGCTTTTCTTATTTATTTACATTTTTATGTAAAAGATGCCGACATTAGGTGCATTTACCCTATAAAAGAAGAAAAATTTTATAATTAAATTGCAATTACTCGTTATCACCTTCATTGTTGTATTAAGAGATTGTTTTAAACAAAGGTGTTTAAAAGGTCGCATCGTGTATTTCTTGTATGACCTGTTTATGTAGAATTTAGTTTCAATACTAATATTTTTAATCGAATCATGTTGAACATTTTTGCCCTTGCGCCAAAAATAAGTATGGTCCAAATTTTATCAAAATATATATGTTGAAAACTCTTTGCGCACTTGCAATATTTAAGCTAGCATCATGTGAGTTTTATTTACACCTAAATCTAAGATAGAGAGTAATGAATAAAATCATACAATATATATTTTTTATTAACCCAGTTAAATATTTATTTAAAAACATGTTCCTATTATGTTTTGCTATTAGATAAATTGCCAAATATACATAATGAAACATTACAAACAAACTAACCAAAAATACAATAAAAAAATGTAAAATCAAACAAATTAAAAACAAAAATTAAAACTTATTGTTTCCTAACTGTGTAAATAATACTCTAAATATAAATATAAAATTGCATACTTGCTACACCATTATTGATTATACATAAAAATAAATCTGACATTAATAGTCTGCACTAAACTATTGTAATTGCATCCGTAACTACAAAATATTTGTTACGACAAAAAATGTGAATTTTTGATATATTTATAATTTTTATTGAAAAAACTAAAGTTTTAATATGGACTTAATTATAATTATGTCTATTATTATATACAAATTTATTTTTTGCTTGTTATCTGTAAAAAACAGTCATGGGGGTCCATTACAATTTCGAGTAATGTGTTTTTCCAATTACAATTATTTGTAATGTTTAATTGAGCAATAATAAATTATAATTACATGTATTTGCAATTGCAATTACAATAATTTGTAATTTCAAATGCAAATACATGTAATTGGCAAAATTTCGATTACAATTATTTGTAATTGTAATTGGTAAAGGTAATTGTAAAATTGGTAAATTGAAAATGTAACCATTACAAGCATTGATAAAGGGAAAGAATTTTATACAGGTCCGTGAAAACATTTTTTTTATTACTTATCCCATTTGAAAAGCTTTGAAATATTGATTTTATGTATATGCATACTTTCTGATCCTAATAAGATATGAAATGATCTCACTAATTTGAAAATTCAACATAAATATTTTGAAGATAAAGGTTCATTGAAAACTAGGTACGCTTCGTTGCCTATTTAAATAAAGAGTATATATATCTTATAATCAACAATGTACATACATATGCATATGTATACACACAAATAAACATTTATAATGTATCAATTCGCCGAACGATAATGTAAATTGTTTGTGAGAAAAAACAATTTTTAATTAATTATTGAAAGACCACAAAATTTAACAAAATTCACTTAAAATGTAATATATATTAATATTAGGGTAGCTCCGTTTACACGAACAATTCGGCTATGAATACAAAAGTGGTGTTGCTTTGCTCTTGCAAAGAATAACAACAACGTATTTCTAGTGCAAAGCGCACTATGTTTGTGTAGGAAATACAAGCGATACCCAGCAGTTCGACAAAGAGTCAATGCATACGAAAAATACAGTAATTTCCACTAATAGTTAACCACAAGGATGACCGTAATTCGTATGTTTTGGGCCATTCGTCACGAATGTACCCTTTGTAATCGAGATTGAGATGGTTTAAATATGTTTTTATCATTATATAATTAGAGGATTATACAAAAATTCTAAAAATTTTATAAACACACTAAAAAACTGGTTAATCCCTTTGACGTTTTAGAGTGCAATTAGTTATTTCGTTAGTTAGTAGGTTAGTTAGTTAGTTATTTAGTTAGTTAGTTAATTAGTTAGTTAGTTAGTTAGTTAGTTAGTTAGTTAGTTAGTTAGTTAGTTAGTTAGTTAGTGAGTGAGTTAGTTAGTTAGTTAGTTAATTAATTAGTTAGTTAGTTAGTTAGTTAGTTAGTTAATTAATTAATTAGTTAGTTAGTTAGTTAGTTAGTTAGTTAGATAGATAGATAGATAGATAGATAGATAGATAGATAGATAGATTGATAGATAGATAGATAGATAGATAGATAGATAGATAGATAGATAGATAGATAGATAGATAGATAGATAGATAGATAGATAGATAGATAGATAGATAGATAGATAGATAGTTAGTTAGTTGGCCGGTTGGCTGGTTGGTTCCTATAGGCAACTCTGTTACCTACAATAGGCAATAAAAACTGAGTCCCACTTTTGTATTTAGCCTCTCTTTTACCCTTCAATGCAGTGTACTTATGCGTGCTAAATACGTAATATTATTATAATTTTGTATAATAGTCATTATTTTATTAATTATTATTGGGAACCGAAAAAATAAAACCATAAATTTATTGTTTAATTGATAGCATTTCATGCATACGAACTTATCTATGTATTTCTAGGAGTTACATATGTTTGTAATGTTCTAACATCATAATAATTTATAATTTGTATACAAAAGTTTTTAGTTGTTTAGTTATGTAAATACATTTGATCAAAATTTCTAACAAAATGCAAATAATAAACAAACATCCTCAATATTCTACTGTCGATTGTCATAAAATTTTTAATATATAACACACATACATACATAGATTTCTAATTTCTAATATAAAAACAATTTTTGGATTATTGGTATTCATATTTATATTAATGCTCATGGATTTACCAAACTGCAGTCGGTCTATTGTAATGTTAAAATATCCATTGAAATGCGCCAAATACACTTATTTTTTCATTTTTGTTCTATTATGAATTTTCTATGCTAAAATAATTTTATAACTTTTATTGCAAATTCCAAAATATTATAATATTTAATAATAACAAAATGGTAGTAATACTAACACATTTAGCTACACATTACAATTATCCAAACAAAAAGGACTTACAACTGATAGGAGACATTTTTTTTGTATTTTAAAAACAATATTTTCATAAAATTTATAAAATATTCATTGAATAGTCCAGCGAACGAATAGTATAGGAAGGTTGGCATCAAATTGGTTTAAGCTGGCATTGTAATGAAGAAGCAGGTAACACGTTTGCTTTTAAGGTGTTAATTAGATCAGTTTCTTAGATATTTAAGGTTTGTCAAACTGTAGTAGCTAACTAACTAACTAACTAACTAACTAACTAACTAACTAACTAACTAAGTAAGTAAGTAAGTAAGTAAGTAAGTAAGTAAGTAAGTAAGTAAGTAAGTAAGTCACTAACTAACTTACTAACTAAGTAATTAACTAACAAAATAACTAACTATTTAACTAACTAATAGGGCATTCAATTATTCGGGTCTTATTCGGTTTATTCAACAAATAATTATTTGAGGTTTTACGTTAGCTTCTTAATAATCGGATAATTAAAAATTATTCGGTTATTCGAATAAAAGGAAACTGGATGTTACTATTGCTTTTTACAATAATTTTCTTCATATTACACCCTGTAACAATTTTGAATAAACATTCACACATGGAAAACCTGATAAGCATGTGAAAATAGATTCCACTTATAGAATTGCGTACTCCGATTTATATGTCCTTATAAAAGGATTTCAAAGTTTAAAGAACTACAAACGAATATTTAAAATATTCATATGTATTTTATAATGGTAATATTGGTATCAAATGGAAGCTGGGAATCTGTACATTCTATCTATATTATTTACCTGTCTCGCTAAGAGAAAAAAACAAAAAAGAATTTAAATTTAAAAAGGTTTCATTTTCGACTCAAAAACTGTTAACTGCTTTTTTGTGACAAATTTTCTTTAAGATTTCCAATTCTTTCTTGATAATATTGATGATTTGAAATAAATTATATTATTTCGAAGCAAAGGAACTCAGCTTCATTTGAAATTAATATTAATACCAACTTTTTAATATAAATTTGAAATTCAATCTTTTGAAATCGGATGTCACTTAAACTTTAAAGTCCTTTTACAGGAGCATAAGAGCTGATTATGAAAAATTGAGTACACATAGTTAATACTAATTGTCCACAGTTTCCTGTACGCATAAATATTTCCATGTTTGAAAATAAATTTTGCACGGTTTATAAACAAAAAGATTATTTTCACTTCTTTCACTTCAATTCTATGTTTAGTTTTTTTCTCAAATATTAGAAATTATTCCTGTTTATGTGAAATGCTTTTCTATATAAAGAATTTATTGTTTTTAAGATTTTCAACGAGTTCTAGAATTCATACGTTCCATTGAAGACTAGAAATATGTATTTAAGAACACAACAATGTTGCCAAAAAACTGGTTGTAGAAATAAATGCGATATAATTATTTCCATGATTTTTTTTCAAAAATCGTCAAAAAAATTTACTTTATTATAAAAAAATGATTAAGAAATTAGGAAAAGAAGAAAATTTATTATAAAAATATTTAATTTTGTGTAAAATATATAGTAATTTTACTGCTAAATAGTGAGTTTTTCTTAATCGGTTAATTGATAGAAATTATTCGGTTTATTCGTTATTTGAAAATTGACAATTTTCATTTATTCGAACGATTAATCGTCAAAAATTAATCGATTAACCGAACGACGATTAATTGTTTGAATACTAACTAACCAACTATCTTATTTTCTAAATAACTACCTAACTAACCATTATACTTACTGTTCAAAGGATAATAGTTAGACTAGTCTATTCACTACATAATAATCCATTAAATAGTTTTGTCAATTGACTAATCCATAGACTTATCAGTGGAATGTTAAGGAATCTAGCCCACAACTTGTGTCAATGAAATAAATATACAATGAATACCGAAAGAACTTCTCTGTATTATCTCGTTTGTATTATTTCCCGATTCAATATGTGCCTGTGAGTTTATACTTCTTAACTTGCATATGTATGAGCTTTTGTCATTTTGTTATAGCAAATATTAATAGTGATATAATCATTTCAATTCATGAATATTTTTTTTAATATAATAACAAATTTTTTGATTTCATTCTAATGTTTCACTTTGTTGTTCCTCTCTAGTCACTTCACCAGTAAACAGAGAAAAACCATAATAATTTTAGCTTAATATTCATAAAAAGTTTTTTCCCATATTATTTGTATTTGTTAGTATTATATGTATGTTGTTGACATTATAATAATGAGTGGACATTATAGGAGAAGCCTAAAATGTTTTGATAGTTTGAATGCAATTTGCAAAAAGGATGTATGAAAACAAGTTAGATAGAGTGCTTTATTCGGCTGTGCCGAATCTTAAATACCCTCCACCAGCTACTTCTATGTTATTACTTTTCTAATTGATCAAATATTTGTAGAAATAAGTTTTCTCATGTCATTAATAGAAAAAATCCCAAAAGTTAAATCTATTACAATTCCAAGATTAACTGAACATTATAAATTTAGTAATTTGCATGTTTGCATGTGTGTGAAAGATTTATAGATTTTCAAAATACAAATACATATATAATTTTGTTCTACACAAAATTTTGTTCAACACAAATTGATAATACTCTTTAAATACGGTTAAAGCGCTTTTAGGGGCTGGACCTAGTATAAGAGAAATAGAAGTATACAAAACTAATATTTTTGCCAAATTATGTATCAATAGCTTAATTTGGTAATAAGTAATGTGCGTTTAAGAGATTTTCGTAAAAGGACTTTGTATGGGAGCTATGACCAATTATGTACATAAAGACAATATTTCAGAATTCTACTTGGTAATAAATATTGTGAATCTAAGTGATTTTATGGACCTAGTATGACAGCAATGACCTAATATGGACCGGTCGTAAAACAATTTTATAGTGAATTTATGTATATAAGAGCAATATTTTTGATAAATATATGGATATAAATATTTGATTATGAGTTATGTGCGTTTTTTCTGATTTTTGGAAGGGAACCTTGTACGTGTGTTTTTCTAAAAGGGACCTTATATGGGAGCTATGATCAATTGTGGACCGTCCGGAAAAATATTTCACAATGTTATTTCTCTGTATATAAGCAATACTTGTACCAAATTTTATATCAATAACTTACTTTAGTAATGAGTTATGCGCGTTTAAAAGATTTTCGGTAGGGGACCTTGTGTGGGAGCTATGACCAAATATGAACCGATCGAAAAAATCTTTCTTTGTAATATTTCTCTATATAAGAGCAATACTTGTACCAAACTTTATATCGATATCTTAATAGAGTAATGATATTCAAGAGGGGACCTGATTTTCGGAATGGACCTTGTATGTGAGCTATCACCAATTATGGACCGATCCTAAAAAGCTTTCATTGTAATATTTCTATATATAAGAGCAACACCTGTACCAAATTTTATATCGATATCTTAATTTAGTAATGAGTTATGTGCATTTAAGTGATTTTCGGGAGGGGACCTTGTATGGGAGCTATGACCAAATATGGACCGATCCAAAGAAACTTCCACGGTTATATTTCAATATATAAGATCAATACTTGTACCAAATTTTATATCGATATCTTAATTTACTAATGAGTTATGCGCGTTAAAGTGATTTTCTGGAGGGGACCTTGTATGGGAGCTATGACCAATTATGGACCGATCAAAAAAATCTTCCATAGAAAAATTTCCGTATATAAGAGCAATACTTGTACCAAATTTTACATCGATATCTTAATTTACTAATGAGTTATGCGCGTTTAAGTGATTTTCGGAAGGGTACCTTGTATGGGAGCTATGACCAATTATGGACCCATCCAAAAAATTTTTCCTCTGAATAAATTCTATTATCATAAAATTTTAATTTCTAAAATTTTGTGAAGATATCGACATAACGACGGAAGTTATTAACAAAAAACCAAATTTCTGGGAATATGTACTTTTGTATGGGAGGTATACGAAATTGTGGACCGATTCTGGCGATTTTCCACATATATTAAGCTTTTGTGCGGAAACGAATGTTTTCGAGAAAATTACATCAGAATGTGTAAAAAATGCTTATTTTTTTCGAGGTTGTTTCAAATTTTGATTCATAACTTTTCCCGATGTGAACCGATTTTGCCCATTTTCAATACCAAACTGCTTAGGATAACAACAAATATTTTCGGTGAATTTGGTTGATGTCCTTGGCTTAGTTTTAACGTGAGCGTGTTTTAGGCAGACAGACGGACAGACGGACATAGCTAAATCGACTCAGAATTTCATAAGGACCAAGAATATATATACTTTGTTGGGTCTCAGATGAATATTTCTTGGTGTTACACACGGAATGACAAAGTTACATATACCCTCTATCACCACTGATGGTGGTGGAGGGTATAAAAAGGGATCGTTTGTGGTTGTTGGCATAGATTTAATTTTATGTATGTAGTTTTTTTATTATTTTGAAATTATGTTTAATAAATGCAAATATTAATTTTATGATTTCTGGTTATATGTATTTTATGAATTTATTATAAAATAGTTGGTAAGTTCCTAACCACCTACTGATATTTGGTTAAACATAAAAAGTCTTAAGATTTTTCTTATATTAATGTTGCTTTTAAATTAATCCATTTTCTGTTTAATAATTGCAAATTTCAAAGTCTTTAATTTTGACAACACTGACCGATATAAAGAGAAAACCTTTGCCTCAATTACCTTTAATTAAAAATGTTGTCAAAATTCAATTAAAATTTCTTTACACCACAAATCCCACAAATTTTGAACAAATAATTATAAAAGCTTTAATATGAACTGTATTTTAATGATTATAATCTCTCAAACACTGTGTTATTCATGAGATTAAAAAAGAAACCGAATAAATAAATTAAATAAAATATTTGATTGAAAACTATTTTTTTTCTACTATAAATGTATCGATTGCCTATCAATACAATATCTGTAATATTTACATAATTTATGTAACAATATCAAATGAAGAGGAAAAAAATTCTTGATATCAACACATGTTCTTAATGTTACAAACATGTAAATTTTGTGTATTTTTTTGATTTGATTTTTTTATTGCAAATGTTTTGCCTTAAATACCTTAAATATTTTCTTTTTTACTTAGACTTAAGAGGAAAATTCAATAGAGGAAATTGTAAGCAGATTTTTTAAAAGAGAAATAGATAATGATTGTATAAATATTTCATAAACATTTGTGTAGAATACGATTTAAACTAATGTCTCATGCTGTTGTGGTATGATTATGAATTCATGGATGTTGTAAGGAATAAAATACTTTAAACAAGTTTGAGTGCTATATAAGGCTGTGCCGAATTTAAAATACCCTCCACCTGCTACTTTTATATCAACAATTTTGTAATTCATCAAATATTTGCGAATGATAAAAATAAGTTTTCTCATATTTTTTAATAAGAAAGCGCCAAGATTTAAATAGTATATAAGGTGTGTTTCAAAATTATAAGAACAAATATATTTTTCGAATTTCTATTCAAGTATTGCATGAATCTACAAAAAAAATTTGTACAAATAATACATTTTTGCATTTACTATTTATACATATACAAAAAAATAATTTTGATATTATTGTTGTTGCATTTCTGGAAGTTTTCCGTTATTTCAATGTTGCATAATTATAGAACCAAATCAATAAAAACCTATTATGCAACTTAGTAGGCCAAAAATCTTGGATAAAATTGTGTCTTTGATGTACCATGTAGATTTTTTTCATTCTGACCCAGCAAATGGTTAAATTTCGGCCATAAAAGACCAACTTTTGAAATTTAGGCAAATTGCTCAGAAATTGGATAGGATTGAGAAAGTTGTTATTTTTTTTATTTATAGTGATAATTGAGCACAAACCAAGTGATCAGCATGACAGAAAACTCTTTTCCAGCGAGAAATACCCCATATTATTCCTAAAAAGAAAAAGAACAATTCAACTTTGTGTTTAAAATATATAAAAGCTCAGATTGGCGTTTCAGTGCCTAAAATAACAGTGTGGAGGACAATTTCAGAAATAAATAATTCAAAATAATTAAAAATGATAAAGTTCCGCGGTTACTACCCCACCACGTTACTGCAAAGCTCCAGTTCGCGAAAGAAAACATGCAATTAAATTACATCCAAGTATGAATTTATCTATTTTTTTTTGTAAATGGGAAAATAACTTTAAATTTTACATCAGTTTATATTTTCGAAGGAAAAAAGTGGAATCCAGATAGAAAATAAGGATATTGGGGAGATATGAGCAAGGATTCCCTACACTTTCCCAAGAGAAATTTTGGTGATGGGTTGCTGATGGTTAGTGCAGCTTTTTGCTCCGACGTCTGTCTCCAATTCCAATTTCATTCATGTAAAATTAACAGCACGTCCTTCGCCAGAACTCTAGAAATTAATTTTGTGCTAAATTTTCAGCAAGAAAATGCTTTATACCCAACATAAGATTTTTCAAAAACTGGTTTAACACCAGAAATACACCTGCTTTAGAGTGGTCAGCAGTGCTAACTAGATGTAAAGTCCATGGAAAGTCTTTAGGGGATACAACCCAATCGAGTTTACTTGGTAAATCAACGTACGAAAGCCTTAATTTACGAAAAAATGGAATTTCACAGGAATCATCAAATATTTATCAAAATATAATAAAAACTTTAGTAAAAAGTGTGAATTCTGGAATATTTTATCTTCTAAAATATAAGGGAGTCCGAATTTCCAAATAATTTTTTAAAATTGTGTTTAATTTTTAAAAAATAATGTAGTGTTTTTATAATTTTGAAACACAGACAAACTTGTTATTTGAAAAATATTAGAAATTACGAATGAAATGGAGACAAATTGCACATCAATGAAAAGCACGTTCAATGATGATCATGTTTCCAAAATAATTTAAAAAATTTATTAAACATTTTTAAGAAAAATATTATAATAAAAAGTGTTCTTATAATTCTGAAACACACCTTATATGTTACAATTGCAAATTTTATAGAACAATACAAACACCATTTTCTTTTATATATTAACAGCGCCCTAAAATATGCTTTAGCTATATTTAATAATTTGCGTGTGCAATTGATCCTTGTATGAAAGTTTAAAATATTTGTGTCAATTGTATATGGATAAGAGAACCTTGTACTGGAGCTATGACCAATTGTGGACCACGATCAGGAAAAAATTTAAAATACGTTATATGCATTTCCGTGATTTTCTGGATGGAACCTTGTATGAGATCTATGACAAATTATGGACCGATTGAAAAAACCTTTTATGGTAACATTTTTCTCTGTACAAAGGTAATATTTTTAGCAAATTTTATATAAATATCTATGGAAGCTATGACCAAATATGGTTTGGTATAAATTCTATTGACATAAACTTTTATTTGTAAAATTTTGTGAAGATATCGAAGTTATTACGGAAGTTTTTAAAAATAAAATATTGATTGGGCAAAGTTTATCTTTGAGAAAATTCATCAATTTATCTGCAGTTATAATTATTTGTGCGCTATTAATGATAAGTTTAAAAAATGTTTGTTATCGATCCTAGTGGTGAGAGTATTACACGTTTATGCTCAGGTTTGCAATACTCAGAAAGACTGTATACCAATTGGTTTGGTCTGTCTCTCTGTCTGTGTGTTTTTGTACAGCTAGTGCTTTTGGTGCAGGTCGGAATTTTCAATATAATTTTGAAAATAGTTAAATCTGTTCATTATTTCGCGCTACAACCGCACTCCCCATCAAATAGGGCTTTTAAGCTCAACAAAACTTAGTTTTATAAAAGATCTCATTGAACTCTAGCCCCCATGCAAACTTCTCTTCAGAAAATGAATTGAAGGTTACAATTCACTTATAAACACTGTTTAGTCACTTAGTCAGCACAAACAAAATATTGTCATGAGAGTACTTCTATTTAAATCCTAATATATGTATATTATAAATCTCTTTGTAAGTCTGTTCGTTTGTTTGTTTGTTTGTTCGTCAATCACGCCTAAACGGCTGGACCTATTTTTTCAAATTTGGAACAAAGATAGATCATACACAGAAAAAATTATCGGTAGTTTATTTTCAATTAACATGTTTTAATTTTCTTTATTTTTTATTTAAAAAAATTTTTCTTAATTATCTCGTTTTTTGAAATTGTTTGAAACAAAAGTGTAACATTTTGATTAAATTTTTAATTAATTCAATTAATTTTTTAATTGATTGAAAAAAATTTTCTAGCCTTCTTTTCTATTTTAGATTTATTTTTAATATATATATATATATTTTTTTTTTGAATTTTTGTGCTAGCAATATTTATAATTCTTAAATAGTCCATACAATTTTAGGCATATAATATTCAAGTTTCTTTACAATTTATGAAACACTTTATATATTAAATTGTGTCAATAAAGTGATAATTTTTTGAAAATGCTGAACGCATTGTTAAAGATCTAGTATTCCTTTAACGTTGTGTGTAATCGATTAATAATTTGATTGTTTTAATCACCTTTTTAATTGATATATAAAAAATTCTCTATCAAACAGTTTAATTTATTTGATTAATAAATTAATAAAATATCAATTTTATATTTATTAAATATTTAATTAATACAATTAATGAATTAATCAATTTTAAATCTTGTCTTAATTATTGACATTAATTGTTCTGATTAATTCGTTATTTGAAAAAAAAAATATATATATTTTTACTTTTTTACAAATTTGTTTATAAATTTTGGTTATAGGTGCAAAACTTGCTTGATACAATTATTTTAATAATTAACAAGTAAGAGTGTTATATTCGGCTATGCCGAATCTTTTATATCCACCATCAACTGATATATAAATGAACTTTAATATTTTGAATATTTTATTATTATATATCGATATCAATAAGAACATCAGGGTAAGATTTGAAAGAGGTCCATTGATGGGGGTTTGATCTACTTGTATTTTGAAGCCATTAAGGAGCATTAAAGTCATAAAATATGGTAGTGAGAGTTTAAATCAAAATTGTTCTATGCCGAGTTGCATTGCGGTATTCGTATTTTTCGCGTTTGTTTCTGGGGCGGAATTTATATGGGGGACTGATCCTCATAAAAATTGATAGAGAGATTTCGGTTCCTATAAAAGAGATAGAGATATTAGCGATCTACTTGTATTTTGAAGCCATTAAGGAGCATTAAAGTCATAAAATCTGGTAGTGAGAGTTTAAATAAAAATTGTTTTATGTCGAGTTGCATTGCGGTATTCGTATTTTTCGCGTTTTTTCTGGGGCGAAATTTATATGGGGGACTGATTCTCATAAAAATTGATAGAGAGATTTCGGTTCCTATAAAAGGGATAGAGATATTAGCTTACACGAAACTAGTTTATGTCGAATTTCATAAATCTAGTAGTATTTTTAAGCCAGTACTGAGCTTTAAAGTCATTTCCTGAAGGGGCCTTATATGGGAGTAGCGTCAATTATAGACCGATCTCCGTAAAATTTTGTAGAACGATCTTGGTTCCTACAGCTCAGGTTTATATCGAACTTCATCGCTTTACTCGTTTTTTATTGCTTTACTCGTTTTATTGATGGGGACATTATATGGGGGTAGGTCAATTAAGGCTCGATCCACATAAAATTATGTTAAGAGTTTTTGACTGGCAAGAAACTTAATTGAGTCGAATTTTTAAGCCAGTAATGGGCCTTAAAGTATTTTCTGATAAGGACCTTATGTTAGGGTTAGGCCTGTTCCACATAAAATTTGGTAAAGAGATTTTAGCTTGTGAAAAACTTACTTCTATGAAATTTCATTGATATACTCGTATTTTTAAGGCAGTAATGGGCGTTAAAGTATTTTATGGAGGGGACCTTATATGGGGGGTAGGGTCAATTATAGACCGATCCACATAAAATTTGGTGGAAAGGTTTTGGTTCCTAAGATACATACTTATGTCAAATTTCTTCACTATATTAGTATTTTTACGCCCATAATTAACGTTAAAGTCGTTTTCTGAAGGGGCCTTATATGGGGGGGAAGGGTCAATTGTGAACCGATCCACATAAAATTTGGTAAATTTTGACTTGTATAAATCTTACTTCTGTGTAATTTCATTGCTATAATCCGATTTTTAAGCCAGTAATGAGCAGTAAAGAAATTTTATGGGGGACCTCTTATGGGGGGTAGGGTCAACAATGGACCGATCCACATAAAATTTGGTAGAGAGATATTGCCTAGTATAAAATTTATTTCTGGGAAATTTGGTAAAGAGATTTTGGCTAGTATAAAACTTACTTCTGTTAAATTTCATAGCTTAGGTCGTATTTTGAAGCCAGTAATAAGCGTTATAGTAATTTTATGGAGGGTCTTTATATGAGGGGTAGGGTCAATTATGGACCGATCCACATAAAATTTCATAATATTTTTTGGCTGGTAAGATACTTCCTTATATCAAATTTCTTATATGGGGGGTAGGGCCAATTATGGTCCTATGTCCGCCATAATGCAGAATTATTTTTCAGACGTCAAAAAACTGACCTATGCGAAATTTTGTGGTATTTGCTTCATAAACAACGAATTTGTGAATATTTGAAGCTATTTATACAATATTCCGGGGGGTACAGTTGTATGGGGGCTATGTGAAATCGTTGACCGATTTTGCCCATTTTCAATACCAAACATTTCTGATCAATAAAATATATTTTGGGAAAATTTCATCTCAATATCTCTTATTTTGTGGACGCTATCGTGCCAACAACAGACAGACGGACGGACATGGCTAGATCGTCTTAGAATCTAACGAGGTCCCAGAATATATATACTTTATGGGGTCTTAGAGCAATATTTCGATTTGTTACACACGGAATGACAAAATCAATATACCCCCCATCTTTTTTGATGGTGGGTATAAAAAAGGGGGGTAAAATGGGTACTTTTAATAGTAAATTTTAATTTTGACTATCATTAAGCAATATCATTTTCGATTAAACATACGAAAATTGGGACAAAAAAATAGGCCAAATGGCGAAAATCCGACAAAATTAGTACTTTTGTGTTTAAGTACGATTTTTTTTTATTCTTAATCCAAAATATTATAAACTTTGATATTGAGAGTCTCGCACATTAGTCCATATATTTAGAAACCCCAGTCTTAGGGAAAAAAACGGGTAAAAAAAGGGAAATCTGTATTTGCTGCGTAAATGGACTCAATTAATGCATATTTTCAGACAATTCAAACTACTTCAATTAATATATAAAACAAATAAATATGTGTAAAAAAATATAGTTGGGCATGGCCGACCATATGATACCCCACAACAACTTTTTTAATAATGAAGCATTTAAATTAATTTTTACCTTAATTCAGAAATATTTTAACAATTTATTGACAAACAAATGAGATTTCAATATTCGGCTGTGCCGTATCTTACATGTCCTTCACCAAGTATGTTAAAAAAAACAGTTTCTATTTATTTTGTATCTCTACGCACATGTCATGGTTATATGAGGGCCTATCCTTATAAACTCTGACGGGAGATAACTTAAGTATAAAACCCCGGGCAACACCGGGTACAAAAATCTAGTATATGTATAAAAGGAGGCACAACAGGAAGTTAAAAGTATATTATACGAAAAATTCTAAAAAATTTCATGAAAAAAACTACCAGTTATACGACGAGTAACTGTAGTAAGCAGCCGTTTACTAGTGTTGGTGGTGAAAGTAGTAATGAAATTTTGATTTATTTAACAATAAAATAAACTAGTTAAGCATACAATGCAAAAAAAATGATACATATGTAATATACAGATACACACATACAAATATACTTATACGCCCATAGAAAAATGTCATATAACACACAGCAGGATATATAAAACAAAGTTCCGGTATATTTATCACTGTTCACTTAATATTTATATGAATTTTCAATATTTTTTCTCTTAATTTTACTTTTATACTCTTTTACTTAAAATGTATGTTTTTAAATATATACATTTTTAAAAATATGTATAAATCCTACACCAACATTTATAAAAAAACTTATTAAAAGGACCTCTTCTGAAAACGTTCCAGATCATCACAAATATTTTGTTTAACCTCATGTGATATAACTACGTGTATCACATGAGGTTAAATACTACATACGTAGTATTTCAGGTTGTCTGTATCAAACTATATCCAACTATCTGGACATCACAGTTAATTTTTAAGAAGCGTGTTGTTACTGCTTTATTAAAAACTCTAAATTAATAAATGTCTTCCCGCTAGAAAATGCAGAGTATGTGTTGCTAAAATTATACAGGTGATTATTTTAAATTTACTGCTTACTTAAAATTTACAAATTTAATTTTAATTAATTTCAATTGTTTAAATTTTACACTGATATTTGGTCAAAGGTCAGCGGATTAAAATATAAGTATGTATGTTTTATATTGATTTTGCGATTAAAAAAATAAACTTTAATTATTGTATAATATGCTATATGAATTTTAATTGGAAAAACATAATAAACTAATTCACAGCAAAACTGATATAATAGTATAAAATGTTTAAAAATAAATTTAAAGGTGAATAATTGAAGCCAAAGATTATTTATTGAATAACTCACAACGTAAATCCCCTTTTAATGTTATTTGATAATAAAATTTAAATTTACTTTATTAAAAAGAGCTTAATATTTTAAAAATTAAAATTTGTTTACGTTTTTAGAAACTGTAGTTTTACTGATTGTGTAAAATATGAAATGTATTGAAAATATTTATACCCTACACAAGCATACAAAAATATTCATCATATACACCTTTAAGTATACCAATCGGCTTAGAATAAGCTATGTCTGTCCGTCTGGCTGATTGGCTTGCTGAATAAAATTTTTGATAATCTATCTATTTGTATGTATAAAATTTAACATTGTTTATATTTCAAATTTTAGAAGCAATTTTGCTGCCTTAATTGTGGTAACACTTAATTTACATTTGTGGACAATTTTTAGTTATGAGAAATTGTCCTAAGTTTGGGGTCATCTGTTTATATAATGATTTAGGGTATAGTGGTGAGGGTATTATGCGTTTGTGCTGATGTGTGTAACACCCAAAAATATTGGTCCTACACCCACTTTAAATTATACCAATCTGTTTAGAATCACTTTCGGAGTCGATTTAGCTATGTCAGTCTGTCTTTGTGTCCATGTAAACCTTATGCGCACGCTACAGGCTGCAATTTTCAAGATAATTTGATGACATTTAGTACATACTTTTATTTTAGTACAATGACGAACACTCTTGAAAATAAACGCACTTCTCGTAATGGATATAATGGAAAACCTATTAACTGTTGTTAATTTGCAACTATTCTATTCATCTCATATGTTTTGTTATATGAGTAGTCCAAAATAGTTTTCTGAACTTTTACAGAACACTATGTATGTTTTTTAACTAGAAATATTGGCTATATATACATATGTATCAAAATATACATATGCATATTTCATGCTAAATGAAAAAAATTGCTATAATAAATAGAATATTTTTTCGACAAATAACTTGGCAAGTTAAATACTCTTTTAACACTGCTCTGCATTCAATACATACATACATACATACATACATACATACATACATACATACATACATACATACATACAATTAAATTTAAGGGTTGCAAACACAAAAATTTTAAACACACAGATATACATACAAACATAAACCTTAGAAAGACACAATTATAAATAACATTGCACAGTAGATCAATTGAACAAAAAGGTGGATTATGAAAATATGTAATTTTATGTTTTATGTAATATAATGCCCATCTCTATGAGTGGTTTTCGAAAGAATTGTACGACAATTGAACGAAAATAAAGTTTGTCACTTTGTTAATTATTCCGCAAAATAATTAACTCTAACTAGGCATTTTGTTTTTGCTTTTTATCGAAATGGGTGTCGAAATTGTCGTAATTTTTAGCTCATACAGAAAAACATTCCAAAAATTATTTGGCATTTGGTTTAGTCTATTTCAGAATTTTTTGAAATTTGTATGACCCTTATAATACAATAAATGTCATTTTGCGGACCAGATATAGCCTAACAACAAATTTATTTATTTTCCCAAGACAAGCTTAAAATTGCGTAATTTTTGACACCCAATTCCCAAAGATTGCAGAAAAATTTTTTTGAACATATTGCACTGAGATCAGGATTTTCAATCGTTATAGAGGGTTTCCTTCTAAAAAGTGGCCCACAGGAAACCCTAATGTTGAAGTAAAGAAAACCCAAATGAAATTAAAAAATTTCAGAAAACTTTTCACTTTTACGACTTACCTATCATTCCTAGGAAGTTCATATGTTCTAGAAAATTGTTAATTGAGATCTTAGGTTTGCTACTTATAAGCCTAAAAAAATGTAAAAAATTAATTTTTGCGATTTTGATCATGAAGATAATTTTTTGACTTTATATGTTCACAATTTTAATTCTTAGTGATAAGAACAACAACATTCCCTCAGAGAGTTAATCAAAATTCCAAACGGTTTGCAAGATGTGAGCCTGAGAAAATTGTTACCTTATTCAAAAATGACACCAAGGCCCTAAATCTTTGGGGGCCTATAACTCAAAAAGTGCATGACTTTGGGCAAAACTGGAAGACACGGGTCTTATTTTTGGTCTTTTATCATATAGTGGTGTCCGTATATGGTTATTGAAACATATTTTTTATAACTTGTAATTGTAATGTTTTAGGGTATTACTAAGTCGGGCCAGACCAAAATTAAGTTTTTTACTTTATGTTTAAAACTTCTGCATTTTATTTACCTTAAAAAAAAGAATTCTCCGTTTTCCTGTTCTACTTTTAATGCTTTCACCATCACTCACTTTCATGTAAATCGCACAACATACATATATTTTTTTAACTAGATTAATTTCACTTGCTCTGTCAGGCACAACCTTAAATTCTAGAAAAAAGAAACTCAGAGTAGTATAAATATATATTTATATAAAAACATACATCTAAAATCCGGTTGTTTTATACCTACAAACCAACAAAACTGAAAAATCCTGTGTGTTCGAATATGCATAGAGTTTTTGTCCTCTCAACATCCTTTAATAATAAACACCGTAACAAACTTGTACTAGTAAATGAATTTTTACATGTATGCATGAGTAATTGTTAAGTGAAGATGTGTGCTGAAGAGAAAGTGTTGTTTTTTTTCTCTCTCGATACAACAAAAACTTAGTTGTCGTAAAACAAATACTTAAACTAGATTATACAAAATTACTCAATTGCATAGTTGCATGAATGCACTGACACATACACACACACTCAAAATCTTTTCTAAAATTTTAGTAAAGTCATTGAATTGCATCAGGGGGAAGAGTAAATACTTTAAAAATTTTAGAAAATAAATATACATAGTTTTTTTTAGTCATTTGTAATTCTACTCTTTTAATAATAGGGATTATAGTTTGTTAGAAAATATTGGTAACTTGATGTAAAATGTGAATTTAATACTATAAACATTTTTACTTCCCTCGTAGTTTATTGTTTTAATATAATTTTATTAAAATATTTCGCCCGTAAGCACACGCATGCATAAACACTAATGTACATTTACACACTGAAATATACATATTTTCTATGAAAAATTAACCTTTTTCTATTATGTAGACTTAAATATAAATACAATATTCAAATATAAGTTAAATTTTCCCCCTTTATGTAATGGACATATGTATATCGAATACATGATTAATACGCTAAACAAGTATGAATGTATAGTCGGGCGTAGCCGACCATATGATACCCTACACCAGTCAGTATGTATGTTAAAAATGGGGATTATTTAAAAAATAAAGCATTTGGTTTGTTTTTTTAAGTTTATTTCGGAATATTTTTACTTTTTTGGCAAAAAAAGAGATTTTTTTAAGAGGGCTCAAAGGGGAGTAGGGCAAAATATGGCCCTATCCTTAAAAATGTTGGTAGGGGGAGTTAAGTCTTCTTCAATATTATTTATGTAGGATTTAAAAGTGTTATTAGTGTTTGTAAGTGAATTTTGACCTTTAAGTCATTTTCTGAAGGGGAGTTTGTATGGGGGATAGGGTCAAATGAAGCCCGATCATTACAAAAATCGATAATGTCATCTAAAGTTCTATAAAACTAAGTTTTGTCGACTTTTGTTAACATAATAGATCATTTAAATTAATTATAAGTCAAAAGGCCCTATTTGGGGGGTACGGTTGTATGGGAGCTAGTCGAAATAATGGACCAATTTTAACCAATAGGCTTCATCCTTGGACCAAAAGAAGCGTGTGTGCCAAATTTCATCCAATTATCTTGAAAATTGCGACCTGTGCCTTGCGCACAAGGTTTACATGGACAGCCAGCCAGACGGACGGACGGACATAGCTTAATCGACACAGAAAATGATTATAAGCCGATTGGTATACTTTAAGGTGGGTATAGGATGAATATTTTTGTATGTTACAAACATCAGCACAAACCCAATATACCCTCCCCACTAAAGTGGTGTAGGGTATAATAAATATGAACTGATGAACATTTGTGGTGTTATAGCCTTGTGAATTGGCGAAATTTCATTCCTTATTTTATTTAAATATATTAAAATATTGACTTCCACAATATTTCGGCTGTTTTTAAAACAACTATAATTTACTTTTAACTAAATAACCGTCTTAATGCCCGCTCTTATATGGAAAGAAAATAATGTAGGAATCTTGTTCGTCATAACCATAGATATTGATATAGCCGAAATTTCAGCTTAATTAAGAGAACGTAACGTAAATTATTTTATTTCATAAAATATATATTTATATATACTTTAATATAACTTTTTGTCGTTGAAATGAACGGACGCCACTTTTTTTGAGGCGGCCCTTAATTAAAACCACAATACATATTCTTAACTTTTTTCTTGGTTCGAATACTTAGATATATTGGCTTTAGTTTTATTCCTTTCAATCTTTCCTAAGTCATCCTCATGTACATATTTTTTAAATTTTCGCATTGACCAAAAACGGCGATACCGCCCGATCCATGGGATAAATACGCCAAGGGGATGGGACAGATTTGTCATTAGTAAAATAAAAGAAAAAATTACAAAAAAAAACTTATTTCGCTGCTTTATACTTTAATTTATTAAATGAAGTATAATAAACCAGATATTTATTGTTTATTTCATAAAACTTAACAAAAAAAATTAAAACAAATTATCATACATGGGAAATTTTCATTAAGCATTAAAATTTCATTACCATTTATAAATTGTAATGAAAAATATTTTAAGTACCATTTAATGAAAATTATATTTTTTTCATTATAACTTTTTTTGATAATGGTAATGAATTTGATAATGAATTTTCAAAAACGAATTTAATTAGTATTTATAATTGTCGAAAAATATATTAAGGAAAATTTTTCGAAGATTTGAGGTTTGAAAGCTTTTAAAACCAGTTTCCGTAGCCCAAATTGGCTGAAATTTTGCAGTCATAAGTACATCTGATGACAATACAATAATATGTTCGAATATTCGAAATTAAGTTCGAAATTTCGAAGTTATTTTCGAAAAAATTTTTATGTTTTTAAATTAATCTCTGTGTCATAAAACCTAAAAAAAATTTCGAAAATTCGAACTCGTGTTCGAAAAATTTTTAAATTTTTAAATTAAATTTTTAAAACCAGTTTCCGTAGCCCAAATTGGCTGAAATTTTGCAGTCATAAGTACATCTGATGACAATACAATAATATGTTCGAATATTCGAAATTAAGTTCGAAATTTCGAAGTTATTTTCGAAAAATTTTTTATGTTTTTAAATTAATCTCTGTGTCATAAAACCTAAAAAAAAATTTCGAAAATTCGAACTCGTGTTCGAAAAATTTTTAAAGTTGTTAAAACTAGATTTTCTAAACCGAATGTGCTGAAATTTGCATTACATGATTTCACCTAATGACAATACATTATAATGTTCGGATATTCGAAATTAATTTCGAAATTAGAACTAATGTTTGAACATTTTTAAAATCCATTGAATAATGGTAATGAAAATTTATTTTTAAATAATTTATTTTGGGTTGCAAATTATATTATCGAAAATATTATTATGTCTTATTGTTCACTATTATCGACTCAGATTCTGAGCCAATTGATATATTTTAAGGTATAGGACCAATATTATTGTGTGTTTCTGACGGACAGATGGACGGACAAACGGACCGACAGATAGACAGACGGACGGACATAGCTAAATCGACTCAGAAAATGACTCTGAGTGCGTTACTTACATCAGTACAAATAATATTTTGTTCAAAATATTTATACCATACACCACTTTAGTGGGGAGGTTATATTAACTTTAGTGGGTAGGGTATATTGATTTTGTGCTGGTGTTTGTACCGCTCAATAATATTAGACTTATACCCACCTTAAAGTATATCAATCGGCTCAGAATCAATTTCTGAGTCCATTATTTCACTTAGCCCCCATACAACTGAACCCCCGAATAGGGCTTCTAAGTTCATAATTATGGTTAATATCTCGACAAAAGGATGTAAAACCAAGTTCTCTACTATACTTAATGACCCTCACGAATTCTATAATTATAGGGTCTGATATGACCCTAGCCCCTATGAAAAGCTCCCATTAAAATTTCACTTAAATGTCCACAATTTTATTCAACAATAAAAGGCTTACGTATGTATATCTGAGCTAAGATACAATTTAACTTAAATGCTTTATTATGACAACTAAATCACATGGTCGGTCTCGTCCGACTATAATTTTTAACTTGTTTATTTTAATATAATAAATAATACAAACATAAGAGATAAAATTATTTTAAAAAGTTTTTCATCGTTGGTCTGTGTTATTGTATCACTTGCTTTCAAGTAAAAACTTTATTCCTCTTAATTTTTAAGAATAAATATTAATCAATTGGAAAAAATATTTTCAATTTAATAATTCACCTTAATGACAATTATTTGTATTGACAGACAAATAAAAGAAATTATTTCTTTATAACTATGTATTTTAATAATAATTATTAAAATTTATTGTTTATTTTGATTGTTTTTTTTCTATGATTTCTAACGAATTTCTCATACTATATGCTGTTGATAGAAAAAGTATTGTCTAGTCAAGAGAATTATTGTCTTTTTTCCACTTTTCTTATGTTACTTTAAAAAAATAAAATAAAGAAAAAAACAATAGTCAGAGATAAGACTAGGAAGAAATAAAAAAAATGTTAAGACAAAAATAAGTGTTATAAAAAATTAATCTAAAAAAAATAAATAAAATAAGTATTTTCAGGACACGATTATTTTTTATTCTCATCTTATGCTTTTGTTGTTGCTGTTTATATTATTGGGAAATGAAAAAAATAAAGAAAATTAAAACAAAACAAAAACAACATTTTTGACAGCTTTATGTACTAGAGCTAGAATGATAACGACCTTCATCAGAAAACGACAGCACAGCAAAATAAAAAAAAAAACTTTGCACTTTAATAGAAGCAAACAAACATTTAAGTCAAACACTCGGACATATACACCGACAAACACTTACAAACGCACATACATACAAACACTCTAGCATATAAAGCGAAAAGCTGAGAAAAATCAACACAAGATGAAGACAAAAGACAAGTGTTTATTTGCTAACAAGGCTCATTAAGGCTCAAGCTATGGGAACAAAACAAAACAACAAAAACATGGCTCATAAAATAGTAAATTGAAGGTAAACAGCTTTTGGATAAGAGAAGATATAAATGAATGAGTGAAAAGGCATAAGAACCGAATGTTTGAATCAATGACAATTTAGTACATTTTTTAGGTACCAAGCATAATACAAAAGTACTACATTAAATTATTTTTATAATTATGGTCTTTATGTCCACTATCAAAATTATGGCTAATTCTTCTAAAATTTCTAAGATTTTAAATAATTAGACCCCTTACATTTTTTGCTACATCCCCCCCAAAAAGGTAAATTTTTTTTTCAATTACACATTTATAATCAACAATCATGATGTCCCTCACCTCCCCATTTTTTTCGAGTTTCCAAATAAAAGTTTCCATGAGTATAAATTGTACAATATAGCTTTAAGAGTGTTTATAATCATGAAAGTAGACCAACAGCTGGACTTTATTTTAAATGGTGAATTAAACACTAGAACAATACCTTGAATAGAAATTGTAGAAAAAAAAACAACAAAGAAAAACACAACTATATCTTACAGGATATTAGAAAAATATAAGGACACATTTATGTCTAAAGAAAAAAAAAACATTTTTATAACAAGTGAAAAAAAAAGATTAAATGGAGCTTGAAAATGTTTTTAATGAAATGAAAGATGCATGAAGAATATTTAGTGGAAACGGAAGAGTCTGTTTAAATTATAGAAAATAGGATGGCATAATGACATTGTACAAGATTTTTAAACAATTATTATTAAGGTTATGTAAATAAGGTATAAGTAAGAAATTTTCTTATTTTGTATGTATAAGGGCAATTATAAAAAATCATTTGCATAAAGACAATAATAGATTTTCAAATATTCTGCCTGAAACCTGTATTAATATGAACGTGAACTTAAGTGCCATAAATAGAAAATTCGACATAATTAAAGTTGAAAGAATTAGGTTAGAATGAAAGGAGAGGGATTAACTTCTAATACTGATACTATGTTATATTTTAAAATGTGTTATAAACCATTCAATTACTTACCCTTAAGAGCACGAACATTTTAATTTTTTTTTCAAAAAACTAAACGCTTTTCTTTTTATAACAAAATAATATTCCCAAAAAGATTAATAAGATTGTACGAGTTATTAAAATCTCCCAAAGATACTAGTTTAGAAAATATTTTTAAATTGGAAAACGCTTTTTTGTTCTAGTCTTCGCTCAAAAACAGTTTTACTAGCATTTTCAAAACTCTATTTTGAAACTTAAAACAAAAATTTTTTGGATTTAAATAGGAATTAAATCTATAAAGAATAAGTAATTGAGTTAAAGTCACTACTTATATAAGTACTTGCAAATAAGAAGTTAAAATTTTTTTTTATTTTACAAGCATGAAAAAAAATCACGAAAAATACGAACCTGGGCTTCTTGTTCGTTAGTTAGCTATCTTTCTGACAGCATCACTGCTTAGTCATTTTATTGTGAGTTCAATAATGGTTTTCACAAAAAAGTTATTTACCTTTTGTGTGAGTGAAAAATAGTTACTAGTGTTAGTACTACAGAAAATAATGAGTTAAAAAGATAAGAAGTACCTCATATGCTTACAAATCACTACTTATGTATGTACTTACAAATAAGATGTTAAAAAGTTATTTTCTTTCTGTGTGAGTAAAATACAGTTGCTAGCATTAAAGAACGCACAAGTAAAGCAATAAGTATAAATCAGTGAAAAATAAGTGATGTAAGTGCAAGCAATTATCGAGTTTATGCAGAGTTTTTTTTCATATCTGTTTTTGCAACCTGTTAAGAACAGAAGTTTTGGCAACCTACCATCAAAAAAGATGGAGGGTATATAGTTTTTGTCATTCCGTTTATAAAACACCGAAGACGATCTAACCATGTCCGATCTCGAGACTGTTCAATTGGAAGTAGCTATCAGCTTAAGGTTGATGCACATTGCCTGATATTGAAAACATTCAATTCTCACGATTTCACCTATCCCTTATATAAAAAATATATACAAAAATTGGTTTAAAATTGACCATACGAGCCATATAACCGTTTTTTGTAGCCAAATCTTTTTTTATACCTCCACCACCATCAGTGGTGATAGAGGGTATACATCAGTTTGTTATTCTGTTTGTAACATAAAACAAAAAATATATATATTTTTAATCCTTATGAAATTCTGAGTCGATCTAGATATGTCCATCTGTCCGTCCGTCTGTCTGTCTGTATAAGACACGCTCACGTTAAAACGAAGCAATGGAACTCTACAAAATTCACTAAAAATATTTATTGTTATCCTAAGCAGTTTGGTAATGAAAATCAGCAAGATCAGTGAAATAGTTTCAGAGTTATGAGTAAAAATTTAAGATAACCTCGAAAAAATGGCGATTTTTGACATATTTATTTGTACTTTTTACAAAAACTACTGCAGATAAATTGATGAGTTTTGTCAGAGATACGTTTAATGGTGCCAAAATTAACATTGTAAAAAATGAGAAAAATCGGTTCATAATTTCATATACCTCCCATACAAATGTACATATTCCCGGAAAATGTGTTTATTGTTAATAACTTCCCTTATAATATTGATATCTTCACAAAATTTTACAAATTAAAGTTTTATGTCAATACAATTCATATAAAGGAAAAAATTTTTCCATCGTTCCACAATTGGTCATAGCTCCCATACAAGGTCCCCTTAAACGCGCATAACTCATTAGTAAATTAAGATATCGATATAAAATTTTGTACAAGTATTGCTCTTATATATTGAAATATAACCATGGAAGTTTCTTTGGATCGGTCCATATTTGGTCATAGCTCCCATACAAGGTCCCCTCCCGAAAATCACTATAACTCGCATAACTCATTACTAAATCAAGATATTGATATAAAATTTGGTACAAGTATTGCTCTTATATACAGAAATATTACAATGAAAGCTTCTTTGGATCGGTCCATACAAGGTCCCCTCCCGAAAATCACGTAAACTCGCATAACTCATTAGTAAATTAAGATAATCATATAAAATTTGGTACAAGTATTGCTCTTATATACGGAAATATAACCATGGAAGTTTCTTTGGATCGGTCCATATATGGTCATAGCTCCCATACAAGGTTCCCTCCCGAAAATCACTTAAGCGCACATAATTCATTACTAAATTAAGATATCGGTATAAAATTTGGTACATGTATTGCTCTTATATATAAAAATATTACAGTGAAAGGTTTTTTGGATCGGTCCATATTTGGTCATAGCTCCCATACAAGGTCCCCTCCCGAAAATCACTTAAACGCACATAACTCATTACTAAATTAAGATATCGATGTAAAATTTGGCACAGGTATTGCTCTTATATATAGAAATATTACAGTGAAAGCTTTTTTGGATCGGTCCATAATTGGTGATAGCTCACATACAAGGTCCATTCCGAAAATCAGGTCCCCTCCCGAAAATCATTACTCAATTAAGATATCGATATAAAGTTTGGTACAAGTATTGCTCTTATATACAGAAATATTACAAAGAAAGATTTTTCCGATCGGTTCATATTTGGTCATAGCTCCCATACAAGGTCCCCTCCCGAAAATCTTTTAAGCGCGCATAACTCATTACTAAGTTAAGTTATTGATATAAAATTTGGTAAAAGTATTCTTATATACAGAGAAATAACATTGTGAAATGTTTTTCCGACGGTGCACAATTGATCATAGCTCCCATATAAGGTCCCTTTTAGAAAAACACACATACAAGGTTCCCTTCCGAAAATCAGAAAAAACGCACATAACTCATAACCAAATATTTATATCCATACATTTAGCAAAAATATTGCTCTTATATACATAAATTCACTATAAAATTGTTTTACGACCGGTCCATATTAGGTCATAGCTGTCATACTAGGTCCATAAAATCACTTAGATTCACAATATTTATTACCAAGTAGAATTCTGAAATATTGTCTTTATGTTCATAATTCGTCATAGCTCCCATACAAAGTCCTTTTACGAAAATCTCTTAAACGCACATTACTTATTACCAAATTCAGCTATTGATACATAATTTGGCAAAAATGTTAGTTTTGTATACTTCTATAATAGATTGAACTTTTGGGATTTTTTCTATTAAAGACATGAGAAAACTTATTTCTACAAATATTTGATCAATTAGAAAAGTAATGACATAGAAGTAGCTGGTGGAGGGTATTTAAGATTCGGCACAGCCGAATATAGCACTCTAACTTGTTTTACTTCAGAAAGCCATTTCCACAGTATTAATCTATAATTATTTATCATAACTATAATTATAAACAATTATCTCCTTATTCAAGAAGATATTTGTCGCTTATTTTATGTTTAGTATGCAAATTGTCCAAGCAAAATTTCTAAAATAAACCATCAATAACTTTATTAACCATTTTACTCACATGCAAATTATTAAATTTCGTTAAATCATATTTTAGGGCATTAATAACATATAAAAGCAAATGATGTTTGTAATGTTCTTTCTATTAAAAAACATGAGAAAACTTATTTTCACCAAATAAAAAATTATTAATATAAAAGCAGCTGGTGGAGGATATTTTAGATTCGGCACGGCCGAATATAGAACTATAACTTGTTTAATTATCAGAATATTTTCTGATAACTATTTTCCGAAAACTATTTGAAAATGCGCTGATAGTCCTCATATTTTTGTATAACTATTTTTCAATAACTATTTTAAAATGCCAAAATTGGTAATTATTTTATTTGAAAATACCTTAACCCAGATTTCAAACGATTTTTGAAATTTTATTTTAACCCGCTATAACTTTAGCACGCATTATTGAACATAATTAACGTTTTTATTTATACTATATGCAATTATTATCTAATCCATTCACACTTTTAATTTTCTTAAAATATTTCCAATTTGAAATATTTTTTCTCTTTATATTTCAGAAATAACACATTTTATCCATAAACTTGCTCACATCATTGCCTGTGACAAAAAATAAAAGGAAAACAACAAAAACATAATACTGAAACTACGACAATGTTTAGTACGTTATGTCAAACATTATTTTTGCTTCCAGTCTTTAACATGCAAAAACACCTTACTCATAGCCAATACTGAATTCAGAGGTTGTCTCGGTTTCTTGCACCTTTCTTCGCCATTTCATGTCCGACACTTATCGAAAAAATGTCTGATATAGTATATAGAGGATTAGAATTCTAGACAAGCAGACGCACAGTGAGAAACAGAATGACATAAGCCTTTTTCACGAAAGTGAAGGATATAATTAAATATGAATTAAATAGCCATACCAGATTTATATGTAACAAATACGAAATAGTACAAAGTACTAGAGCGTATGATTATTGAAGATATAATTAAATAATACGTATACGCACCACAAAGTATACTTTTAAAAGTACTTTCTAAGGAAACCATTTTCTGTTGATTTATCGACTAATAATAAGAAAAAAGCTCTTTTACAGTTTTTATTTATTTATGAAGAAAACTTACCACTTCAAAACTACCTTTGTATTTATAATTAAAAATAGATTTGATGCATATTTTTTTTTAATAATTTAAAATTATATTTATTTGTTCATAAGTTTAGCATATTGTTTAAATTTAATTCATTCGTTTTACTTCTTTTTTTCATGTTTTAAACAGTTTAAAATTAAAAAAAAAGAATTTATTATGATTTGTTACACTTAATATTTAACATTAACGAAAAAAGAAAATAAATCTTTAACTATTAATTTAAACTAATTTTATATCGATTTCAATTTTTATTATAAATGTCTATAGGTATGGATTTTATTATTATAATTATATTTATAATATTATTTGTTTGTTGTTATAGTTGTTATTTTTGTTCATATTTAAATACATACTATGAATAGTACAACACACTTTAAAGAAGTTGTAATAAATGCAAGATGTTTTTTGTTTATTATTATTATTATTTTTTTTAAATTGTTTAAATGTTTATTTATTTTTTTATATTATAATATAAATATTTACTAACCATAAAACTATTAAATGATAGGGATAATAACTATAATAAAAATTTTTACTTAATTTACTACTATTTACAAATTATATACAAAATACAATACAGACTTATAACTAGAATATATAAAAGTTGTTGGGAATTTTGTTTGTCTGCTTATTTTATTAGGGGGAAATTTTCAGCCTTTTTTTAAGGGGTGGAGTAAGGCTGATTGTGTTATTGTTTAAGTAAGGGTGTTGTATGTAAGAAAATGTAGGTCGTAGGCGAGTGGGTTATTGTGATGATGAAGAAAAAGATGTTGCTGCATTTATTTATAGTTGTTACTGCCAACACAATTTACGCGTTCATCAACAACTTGGATGCTGATGTTATTTGGCTTGCTTGTTGTTTTTTTTTCGTATTTTTAAATTATTTTTTCTTTGTTATTTAAACACTGATGATTAAAGGAAAGAAATCTTTTGTATTTAGTATCAGAGAATATGAAATGTAAACTGATTTTAGGAACTTTAGTTCCTTTCGATTGGTCTGTTTCGTGTTTGTAACTGATGGTCTGAGAAATGGAAGACAAACAGATAGAGGAAGACGGACAGACGAATTTACGCACATGACTTACACATACTTTCGATGCGTTATAAAAAGAACTTTAAATTATATTTGTTTCGAACCTTAATGCGATTTCAACATTGCTAGATTTGACGGCTATATTAAGATTGTCATTAAATCTTAGAAGAAGCCTGATCATATATGTAAGCCATGGTGGTTTTAGTTCAACCTATATCACCGGAAGTGAATATTGTTATAAAGGCTAAAGATGTTGCTGTTATCGTAAAAAATAGATATGTGGCCGAGGACCTTAAAGTTTGGCAATAAAATTACAGTTTTTTTTATTTGTCATTTCAACAATTTCATTCCTTTAAATTACTTTTTGCAATAAGGTAGTAATTTGCAGTTGTAATTTCCCTTTAAAAGAAATATTGCAAACAACGAAAATCATGGTATGGAGGCAGGCAAGTCTTGCCTGATTTTTGCTTTTCTGTTGCCTGTTTCCATTGTAGTTGTTATATCTACATGTTGTTCGTCCATCTGACTGGGTGTCTGATGTTTTAAACAAGTTTTTTTTCATAATATTTTCACTGAAAACGTAATTTCTGCTTTTTCACTTCATTTTTTTTTTCGTTGTATATTTTTTTGTACAGCAAATACACAGCAGTCTGTAGATTTGTAACAGTACTCACTGTGTAGGCCATAATTACAGAAACTTTTGTATGCAGTTCATTCTATCAGTACAAATGCCTTTTTCCCAAATTCTTTATTTTTTACTTTTTTTTTAATTTTTCTAGTGTGTTGGGTTTTTTTGTTGTTTGTTGCAGCTTGAGGCTTATTTATGTTTTAGTTTTTGTTGCTGTTGAGTTATTTTATTTGGTTGTTGCAAAAAAAGGCTGTTTCAATATTTGTTTCTATTACTGTATCTATTTTCTACTTACTAACTAAATGTAAAAAAGATTTTAATTGTAATTCCTTTTTGTTATGTTCTTAATTTTATCTGTTCATTTTGATTTTATACACATTTTGTTGGGCTTAATATTAGTTTTGCTTTGTTTGCCTTGTTGGAGGCAATTGAATTTTGGTTTGTTTGTTTGTTTGTTTGTTTTTCTTTCGCCGGTTAAGTTTAAGTTTTGAGTTAATTTACAATTATTTTAGTATAAATTTAATTTTAAATCTAATTTTATAATACACCATTTTCATTAGCTACAACGTCAGCTGTTGCTGTTGTTACTGCTGCCGTAGTTGTAGTTGTTGTTTTTGTTTTCGTTTTGTCTTGTAGATATAATGCTGCCAAGGCATTAAAACGTGGACCCCACGTTTCCAAAAAATTAAAGTCTTGATTCTCATCATCAGTGCCTAGAGATATGGAAGAGATAGAGTGTAAAATAAAAAGAATATTTAGAAAAATAATAACATTTTTTTCTTGAAATCATAAAAAGTAATTATGATTTTCTTTTAAAGTTGTTGTTAATTAGCAATTATGATTTTTTAAAGGAACTACTTAATTAACCCTTATTATGGAAATATACAAATTATTTTTATTAAAAACTTTATTCGTTGTTGGTTGGTCATAACTTTCTCACACTTTTTATATCCTTTACCACCACAATCCGTATATAAAACCAATATATATTTTTTTCCGAGTGCTTATCAAAATCAGAGTTGTTTTAACTGTGCCCGCCTTTCCGTACGCCTGTGTAAAACACGCTTACGATTAAACAAAGTAATAGAATTTAACTAAATTGAAAATAAGCAAAATCGGTTGATATCGAAAAAATTTATAAATCAAAGTTAGTTAGTTAGTTTGAAAGGAAGATGTATACACATCAAAACCCGAAGAAATACACCTAGGCCTCTATCGGGCCTGTTGTGCGCTCGCTCCTTAGCCAGTGCCTCAGGTGGGAATCGAACCCACCACCTCCGGTCTATCAGACTAGAACACTAACCACTAACCTACCGAAGGCCACAAATCAAAAACCGAAATCAAAATTAAAATAAGTGAGAGTGTTATATTCGGCAGTGCCGAATCTCATATACCCAACATCAAAACGTCTACCATATACCGTAAAAGGAATGCTCCTATATAAACATCAGGGTGATATTTGGAATATGGCTTAAGTCAATTATGGACTGAGCTCTATTCAAATAACAAAATATGAATTTTAAAAACAAAATATTTTTGGCAAATTTTTAAACCGTGAGCGTATGAGGACCTCCACATTCGTCAATTGTAAACCGATACTAATGAAATTGTGTACAAAGATTTCATTTTTGTATGAAATTCGGTAACGAATATCATAACCGTATTTCGTAACTCATGTTTTTAAGACAGTTATGATCGTTTAAGTAATTTTCTAAAGAGGATATGGGGTAGGGTCATTTATGGGCCGATCCTAAAAAAATTGGTAGAGAGGGTTTGGTTCATAAGAAACTTGCTTGTAGCGAATGTCACCGCTACACAGTGGTATAGGAAAAAAAAGAGGGAAATAATTCGGTAACTTCTAAACGGTTAATCCGATTTTAATGAAATTTGGTATGCACAAAAAGGAGGTGTTGTCGAGTTTAGGTTTTGAATTTGGACCTTATAGGCCAACCAGGGGCCCGGCGGGGGGTCCTCAAATTAGGACACCTCGGCTATGTTAAATTTTTAAAACGATCCTATTTCTTCATTTGAGTTCCGATTTAAAAAAATTTCGTATATAGAATCTCCTCATCGAGCACTATAAAAAATGTCGTCATAGCAGTAAATTATCTCTTATAGTTTAGGAGATATTCGCATTTGAAAATTAAAATTTTAAAATTTTTACCGTTCTTACTTTAGTTTTTTGATAATAGCGGGTCCAAATATTCCCGATTTTCGCCATTTCTTTTTTTATTCGCTTAACAACAAGTTTATATATCAAGCAGTGAAAGAATTATGTAAAAATCATGACTGAGTCCAAAGTTATAGGCATTTTAATTTAAAAAATTAAAAAAAGGCGATTTTTTGCCATTTTTTTGGGAAAAAAGTATCTTTTTCTTTTTAAGTTATCTAAAAAGTTTCTAAGAAGATGTATATAGAATTTATACTTTTTGAAAAGCTGACTTTACATAAAATACGATAAATGAAACAAAACCTAAAAACTTTTGATACGAGGGGACCAGGTCCATCCAAAAACCCTATTTTTTTATAGAAAATTCAATTTTGAGCAAAAATTCTCAAATCGCATAGTCGATATCAAATTATAGTGACCTGTTTTATATGACCCAATATGTTCTTAATCATTTTGTAACGGGTTTCGATAACCCCGCCCCTGGTATGGATATAATAGGCAAAAAACCAAAAAATCCCATTTTTGGGATTTTTTAAAACTTTTTTGGGAATTCCGGGATTTCTAATAAGAAAATTCGAACTTTTTATTTAATTTTAGATTTTGAGTAAAAAAATCTACCTAACTGTAAAATTTCATCAAAAAATATTCATAAATAAAATTTTTATTGCAATTTGAAAAATTTGTATATTCGCAAAAACTGAATAAAAAACATTTTTTAATTTTTTTAAAAAAAGTATTCCGCGAATTTTTTAATTTTCAAAAATTATATACAGTTTTGAAAAATAGACAAAATTACCTTTCCATTGATATATAACATGCCTACCTAATGTTTTTTAAGTGACAAATTAATTAGGGAAAACTCAACATCTTTTAGAGAATTTACCTAGTACTATTATTTTCATCCATACATTTGTTAGGCATGTTTTACTACCTAATTTTTTATGAATTTTTACAGCCACTTTTTACGATTAATCTCTTATTCTTTATCCCTAAAAAAAATTAACAAGTATTTATTTTATATAAAAATAGTTTATTTATTTTTTTTTTTTATAAATTAATATAATTTTGTAAAATAATCGGTATCACAGTAGTCCATATCTAAAAGATAAAGTAAATCTTTAAATTCATGAATATTTTCAAATGCTAACGTTTTGTAGCAAATCCAACGTTTCCTTATAGTAGATAAAACAGGATCAGAAGATAGAATCAGATTATTAAAAATATCTTCATTTTGAGACTGCCTAGAACACTTCCTTGAGCTAAACTGATGAATATGCTTAAAGACTCTATTCCTCGATTCTTGGGGTTCTTCTGTAAGCTCTCCTAAAGGCAGAATATTATGTTCTATGATGACTTTTCCATGACATAATATCTTGTGAACTGTAGGTGTCATTTCTTTCCAGGGATAAATTTCCAAAAGTAATTTAGAAACTTTTGTAGAATACTCTCCAAATTCTGTTGCGTTCACTTTATGCTTGCTATTTATCGCCATTAGAATAATATTGACCTTTTGCAGTAAATCCATACTAATTCCGGTTATTTCGGAAGTAGTTTCAAAATGTTTTAAAAAACGTCTAGCGGTATTACCATCGTTTGTGCTTCCATATCCTGTGAGTGGTTTATCAATATTTAATCCCATCCGCTTTTTAAATTCCTCTTGAATTCTTCGTTTCTCACTGGCTCTCATTTCCATTAACTCCTTATTGTTATTTGCACTTTTGTTTGCATTTTCCGGTATGCTTCTGTACTTTAAATCATATGCTAAATGTAGAAAATGTTCCAGAAATCGTATGCGAGCATGTAGGGGGATATTCCAAATTGTAATGTTTCCTCATTTATTGATCTTTGCTTGGAAATATTCGAAAATTCTGATTTTTTATCACCACATATGTAGCAGTACAAGTAGATGATGTTCTGTAATGGCATTTCCAACTTTTCCATCAATCATTGTAAGTTTTAAATCATAGGACATGTTAAACGAATAATTTTCTAATTTCGATTGTTATAGGTTCCAAGTTTTTAATTCTGCTTCAATACGATTTATCAAATCTTGCGTTGTTGTTTTGGATTCCTTTATATACTCAAAGCTTATTTGGCCTACAAAAAGCTTTGGATCCTGGAGTCGAATTCTTCCAAATATCATCGAAACTGGTTGATGGAGAATCGCTGTCAGCATACTTTCGAATTCTTAATGGAACTAGCGATGCCATAAATACACTTTAATACTCGGAAGATGATTCACTTGTGTTGATTTGTTTATATTCCGAGAGTGCTGATAATCCATCACATCCCACTTACAAATGAGTTGAAGATCACAAGAATTTATTTTTTTTGTTGGTCTGAAGAAAAGTCAGAAGCAATCCTTAAAGCAGTATTTTCGAGTAGAGCGCCGAGTCCAATAACAGCCTTCCGATCAGTTATTTCAATAGGGGGTGGTATAATAATTGTTTTCTTCTTTTCATTTATTTTGTCATATGATGGTAAAACATCCACTCCTTTTTCAGATAGCGCCTTTCTTAACGTTATGTATTTATCACGACTTAATCCAGCTGCAACATAAGCGCAATAGCTTCTTCCTCAGTGAACGTTGTATCAGATGATGGTGTGGGTATACTCTTTACAATTCTTTTCAGTCGTCTTGGTGATGCGGTTGGAAGAATATTTGCAATTTTTATGGCATCCAAAGGCTGTTTTTCTTTTCTTAACATTGCTTTAAAAGTGTCCGAAACTTCTTCGTTAGATAAGGTTTCTAGTGAAGTTGATAACCTTTTCCTCTTAGATTTTGAGCTCAAATCCTCATACTGCTTACAGGGAGCACCAACAGTTGATACGCAAATAGCAACTTCTACACATTCATCCAGCCAATCAGAAAATTTCGATCGAAATTTAGCAATGGAATACCGAACACTCTTCAGTTTTATATCAACTGATTTTATAAAATTTTCAATTTTACATATATCAGTTTTATCCACTTTATTTTTATGTGCAGTTTCAATATATTTCAATAAGAAGTTCACTTTATCTTGAAAAGGAGCTGAAGAGTGTTCAAATAAAATGGAGCACAAATCATTTTTTTAGTACGATCGCCATGGTTAGAAAATTACAAATAATTACAAACAGATATAAACCTGTCTTATATATTAATTACAGATACTTAAATTAAATTATTTTTTAAAGGGTTATGATATTCTACCTAATATGTCTAACGTATCCTTATGTAATGAATTTTTCCTCAATAGGTCACTTTAATAAGCTACTATTAAAGTGACCTATAGGGGTAAAAATCATTACAGTTTAAAAATAATACCTGAAAATTTTTTAATATATGTAACAAATTTAAGAGTTAACGTTATGGATGAAAATAATAGTGCTAGGTAAATTTTCTAAAAGATGTGAGTTTTCCCTAATTAATTTGTCACTTTAAAAAACATTAGGTAGGCATGTTATATATCAATGAAAGGTAATTTTGTCTATTTCAAAACTGTATATAATTTTTGAAAATTAAAAAATTCGCGGAATACTTTTTTTTAAAAAAATTATAAAAAATGTTTTTTATTCAGTTTTTGCGAATATACAAATTTTTCAAATTGCAATAAAAATTTTATTTATGAATATTTTTTGATGAAATTTTACAGTTAGGTAGATTTTTTTTACTCAAAATCTAAAATTAAATAAAAAGTTCGAATTTTCTTATTAGAAATCCCGGAATTCCCAAAAAAGTTTTAAAAAATCCCAAAAATGGGATTTTTTGGTTTTTTGCCTATTATATCCATAAGGGGCGGGGTTATCGAAACCCGTTACAAAATGATTAAGAACATATTGGGTCATATAAAACAGGTCACTATAATTTGATATCGACTATGCGATTTGAGAATTTTTGCTCAAAATTGAATTTTCTATAAAAAAATAGGGTTTTTTGGATGGACCTGGTCCCCTCGGTATCAAAAGTTTTTAGGTTTTGTTTCATTTATCGTATTTTATGTAAAGTCAGCTTTTCAAAAAGTATAAATTCTATATACATCTTCTTAGAAACTTTTTAGATAACTTAAAAAGAAAAAGATACTTTTTTCCCAAAAAATGGCAAAAAATCGCCTTTTTTAATTTTTTAAATTAAAATGCCTATAACTTTGGACTCAGTCATGATTTTTACATAATTCTTTCACTGCTTGATATATAAACTTGTTGTTAAGCGAATAAAAAAAGAAATGGCGAAAATCGGGAATATTTGGACCCGCTATTATCAAAAAACTAAAGTAAGAACGGTAAAATTTTAAAATTTTAATTTTCAAATGCGAATATCTCCTAAACTATATAATTTTTATAGTGCTCGATGAGGAGATTCTATATACGAAATTTTTTTTAAATCGGAACTCAAATGAAGAAATAGGATCGTTTTAAAAATTTAACATAGCCGAGGTGTCCTAATTTGAGGACCCCCCGCCGGGCCCCTGGTTGGCCTATAAGGTTCAAATTCAAAACCTAAACTCGACAACACCTCCTTTTTGTGCATACCAAATTTCATTAAAATCGGATTAACCGTTTAGAAGTTACCGAATTATTTCCCTCTTTTTTTTTCCTATACCACTGTGCGCTATGCTCAAAATTCTAGGCCAGTACTAAGTGTTAAAGTCATTTTCTGTCTCAGTCTACTGTTTGGCTTAGTCCTTGCATAGATTGCCAGAGATCAGACCAGAGCACCGCATAATCTGGTACTACGGGTGGCCAGTTGCCCGCAGGACTATGTCCTGGCTGGTCAGTTGGTTGAGGTTCCATCGGGATCCACGTAGTGGCTGTGGTTGAACCCAAGTTCGCGGGAAGAGTATAAGTGGCGGTTAAAAGACTGATGCATGATAATAGTCAATATTTCGGGATAAGTTCGGTGCTGTTGCCGAAAATCAACAGATACCCCACAGAGGAGTGACTGTGGGAGTGACTGTGGGACTAAGCGTTGGAAATGGGTTGGTGTCAATTGTATATGATACGGAATGAATGTAGAGGTATGCGGGACTCATCCACCCGTATATCTAAATGAGTGTGTCGTATGTTTTTCTCTATGATGTCGAATGAATGAGATGTGTGCTGGGTTGAATGATGATGGATGAAAAGTATCATATACAAGTAATACCAATTAATTTTCCTTCCTTGTCCAGATGTGTTCAGAGTATACTCTGTTCATATCAGACTTGCCACAGCGTGTCACTGTGAGTAAGAACGATGTCTACGGCTTATTGATGGATCGTGCTTCGACCATAGTAGTGTGGTTGTCTTTCAACGTGACTATTTTGGCAAGAGATTAGATAGCTCGAGTACTCCAGCAAAAAATAACCAATGTGCAAAAATTGCCACCTGAGTCTTCATTGAAGACAAAGGGGCGATGGTAGACCGTTCTCAAGTCTACCCTGTGGATGAAAAAGACCACCGTGATATAATGCCGACACGGCAGGTGCTCACGTTAAAACTCTCGACAGTCTGTCTAGCTCCTCCCGTATGGTCCCTATAGTGTTTTCAATAGACATCCGACAGATGGACGGACGGGCAGACATGGCTATATGGTCTTAGAATTTAACGAGGACCCAGAACATATATACTTTATAGTTCTATGACCAATATTTCGATGTGTTACAAACGGTGTGACAAAATCAATATTCAAATCAATATTCAACAAACTCCGAAACTATTTTTACACATTCTAATTAAATTTTTAGAAAAACTATGCAATATAATTTCAAAGCGACAGAAATATTTTTCTAAACGAAAACTAAATTCCTGTTAAAAATAGGCGGAATCGATATAATATACAATTATTCATTGAAAATGTATTAATTTTTAATAACTTCCATTGTGTCTTCAGGTAGGTTAGTAGTTAATGTTTTTATTTGGTTCTATTACTAACTGAGGCAATGGTTATGGAGCACACAACAGGCCCGATAGAGGGGTATTTCTTCAGATTCACCCTCCTTTAAAACTACTGTACTAACTAAAAACTTCTATTAGAATAACGATATCTGCACAATATTTTCCAAGTAACATTTTATGTCCATAAAAGTTATATACTTAGAGGAACAAATTTCCCATACAAGGTTCAAGGAAAATCACCGAAATGCATAAAATTCGTTACCAAAAAACTATATACATACAAAATTTGACATAGATATTCATAGCTTTCATACAAAGTTCCATTAAAAAAATTAAGCGCATCCATAGAAATTTTGTGTAAAGTTTTTTTTTCGATAGATTAGATATGCCGGATTTATTTCCTAAAAAATTTTGATTCTTTCGTAGCAATTATAAGGAAAAATCTTACATTAAGGGCACATGTCATGTTTCATTGTTAGACCCAAAATAAATATTTTTGTATCATTTCTTTTGTGTATTGTAGATCGAAAAGAGCATTAAAAGATTATGATTGGAAAGACGGACTTATAGATAATTGGAAGGAAATGGATCATTAAATAGTTCTACTAAAGAATGAAGTTCATTCGAAAGAACTCTAATAGTTAAAGTACTACACATTAATTTATCTGCAGCAATTATATCATCTGTCTGTCTGTCTCTCTCTCTATTACTTAATTATATTATTTATGTCATTACTTTATGACCTACAGCTTATACAAATTATAAAAAGTGTAATATATTTCGGATTTTATATTTTCCAAATAAAAGTCCTTTTGACTTTAGTTTGATTTTGTGATTCAGATCATCTTAACTTTATTGAATTCATTTAATGACTTCTATTTTATTATAGTAAATAGCAATACGAAATATTATCTAACTTACCTGATGCCAATGAACTTAATGATTCAGCTATACTCCCACTACCTTCATAAGTGAAATTTCTTAAATCATCAAAGGGTGGCGCGTTTATATCTTTATCGCAGCGTTTTTTACGTTCTTCCATTAAAAAGCCCACATTTAATTCTTGGCCGGGCATTAAGGTAACAACAGGATCTATAAAGATTATTAAACAAGAAAAAAAGGATACTTATATTAACAAACATACACAGACACTAGCATTTGTAGTAGAGCAGGAAAACAAACAACATGATTAAAGTAAACACAATGTTGTAAATAATATTATAACAATATTTACAACTTTATGACATCAGTATAACCTGAACACAAATCTAAATCCCTAACTTTTAATATTTTACGTGTTCTTGTTATTTTATGTGTTCCTGTTGTCTATTTTGGGAAAACAGCTTCACTTATAATCAATATTTAAAGTTGTAAGTGTAATTGTTAAGGTAGAAAGAAATACTTACATATTATTGGCACTTTACAGGCAGCTATGTCAGGTGGCATATTGCCACCCTGTCCTATGGGTATCTGTAGAGGTGTAATATCAAATGCTGTCATATCATCCTCACCACCACCTTCGTCATCGTAACTAATCACAGTTTCACGTACATCTTTTTCTGGGCCATTACGTTTTTTATTTGTTGTTTTACGTTTACGATTGTACAGAACAAAGATAAGAGCTAAAACTGGAAAACAGAATAAAAAATCACAAATGAGAATGAATTATTTGTCACCACCATTGCTGATGTTTGGTTGAGAATTAATTGTTTTATGGTTCAGAGGTGAATACGTTAATAAAATATTGCTCATAAATCAAAAACAAGTATAAAACATGAACAATAAGTTGTTGTGTCTTATAGCCATCATCGCTGATTAGCATTTTTAATGAGTTGTATTTTGAAAATTCAATAAAATTTTAATGTACACGTGTTATTGTTTGTAATTAAAATTATTACTTTTACTGGTAAAATTGCACCGATTTATTAAAGGACATTTGTTGAAAGTTTTATGATAAAAAGGATTAATATATTGGAATTTATAATTTTTTAAAAGTTTTGATTTTAAACAATTAAAAATTAAGATTTGTTAAAGCTTAAAGTTAAGAAGTTATAGAATGATTTAAACACAATTTTGTAGGTAGGCTATATATCGTTATGATCAATTATGGTTTCATAATGTAGACAAATGAACTGATAATGTTCTAAGGACTCAGGATATGTTTGAAACTTTTTTAATATTTAAGCATTTGACATGATAATAAATGTGTTTGCTAATTCCAATATAAACAATTTTTTAAAAAAATTATTAGCTGTTGGCAATAACCGATCACTTTCTAATAGTTCCTCCGTTTAAAGTTTCAACATAATGACAGTTCGACGTACATTTTTATAAAAACTCGATAGGTTTGCTATAATATTAATTATATCCTTTTAACTCCCCTTTTTGTAAAATTTCACGCTTTGCGTATATTCGTCTGTTTTTGCATTTGAATATCCGTCTGTCTTTCTATACATCCTGAATGCATATCTATACATATATTTATACATTCATATGACCTGTTTGTTCCATTTGTTCTACTTATCTTGTTTTTACTCTTTGTTTTCTCTATTTCGAAATTACAGTAGTACAAATAGTGGTAGATGTTCGTCTGTCCTTATGTATAATTTTATCCGTCTATACTCCCACCAGGGCAAGTTTCTTTGATGAATGACCTACGTCTAGGTGTATTACAATCCCGGGGCAAAGACGTCATACCTGTATCTATTATCTGCCGGGTTTATAAACTGTTGATGTCTAAAGTATGTTCGGTCTTTTGTTGGAATAATTTGACAGAAGATCGAACCAAAGCAACTCAGTTGGCAGCAGGACTTTGTCCGGGCTAGTTAGTTGGTTGAGGTTTCTTAGGGATTAATACGCGGTGATAGCTTGTTATCGCTCCTAGTTTTTATGAACACAACAAGGCAAAGCTGTGGATTAGTATGTGTTGAACTAAGATACATGTATCTAATGAACGAGAGGAATACTGAGTTGTATCTGTTGAGATGGTGACTGAAATAAGAATATTAATTAAATATAGATCTGTGTAATTTGAACCATCAATTACAATTACAAAACTATAGAAGCCATATCGGGAGTGTGGTTGGGCAGGTGTTTACGTAAAGCACTCCGTCCATACTGAAGTCTATATGCATCCAGTAACTGGTTTGTGTATATTCTCTCTATTTATACGTAAGTCTGTTCTGTATATTCGTCCCTCTGTTAATCCTGTCCTGTTTGACTTATCTGACCTGTGTGTCCATCTGTCTTTTCTGCAATGTGGGTACGTCTGTCCTGTGGGTCCGTCTGTCCTGTGGGTCCGTCTGTCTAGTGGGTCCGTCTGTCCTGTGGGTCCATCTGTCCTATGTATCCATCTGTCTTATCTCTCCTATCTTTACTGTCTCTACCACATTTGTTTGAAACTTTAAATATTTAAATGCAGTTGTTTCTATTTCATTGAATTTTCATAAGCTTCTTAAAATATTGTATATTTATTACGATATTTTTTATTTTTGGGTAATTTAAAGTCATGCGACAATCCCTTTAAATTTCATTGTGAGTTTAGTATATATTTTTTTCTAGCTTATAATGACAAAAATTTTACAATTTAATTTGTATTATTTTTTTTTTTATAAAATATCATAACAGCTAAGTAAGCAAAGTGAAAAAAGCTCACAAAATGCAATAAGAGAAACAGTGAAAAAATTTTAAATAATGTTGAGGATTAGGCTGTAAAGCTTTTTGTTTCAGTTTCCGTTGGTTTTGAGGCATTTTTTATATGTTATTTATTTCGCTATTTTTTTTTTCTTAAAATACAAATACAAATACATTATAATGATTTGGATTTCTTTTGCTTTAAAATAGAAAAACAAAACAACTTTATTAGAGTTGGGGTAAATTTGTTTAATTTACAAGTTTATTAGCACTTCATGAGATTGAAATAATGAAAAAATTGAAACAGAAAAAAATAAAATAAAGGCCAAATCTCTCAAAGAAAGTAGCCTTAAATACTTTGGTTTGCCGGCCCAAAAAAACATTGTTGGTGTTGGCTGTAAGCTTCTTCCTTTTAATAGAAATAAACCACCAATTTTAAGGATTCTGGCCGAATAAAGATTAACAGCTAATGAGGGTTCACCAAAGTTAATTTATGTGATTTTTTTCTTTAAGGGATACTTTTTCTTTGGTTTTTCATTTTTTCGGTTATATTTTAAATATTCATGAAATATATTAAAATTAAAAGTAAAAGATTGTTGTATTTTGTTTTTAATTTTGCTTTTTGAATTAGACAAGATAAATAAACATTATAAGTTAATTTAATCGAATTGAAAAGTAACAAAGTTTGTTGAGTTTTATTGCAGTACTAGACAAAATTAAATATGGACATAAAATGAAAATTTTGTTTATATAAATATTGTAATCTTAAGAGTGTTGTTTGAAGAATATGTTCTTATCTAAATAAAATATTAATTTACATGAAATTTATCTTAATAATAAAATTTAATTAATATATTATTTTTTTACAAAATAAAATCTTTTGATTTATTAAATTGTAAACCTAATTAAAATAGTTATCAATACACATACCAGACATGGACATTTCATAGCTTGAAATTGAAACTAACAAGAAGACTTGATTAGCATATTGCTAATTTGTCTACAGTAATGTCCAGCTAGTCGTTGATCCATAAATTATTCATTAAACCATCGATGAATAGAGTCCATTTAGTCCATATAGTCTTGTCAACACACTAAACTATTCCATGGACTAGTCACTTGATGATTTTCTATCAATAACTCGAGATTCTGGTCATTGTACTAGTTACATTAATATAATGTTTATTTCAAGTCTAGTTTATAGATTAGTTAATAAATGAAATAAATTAGTCCTTAGACATTTAATAGACCAGTTGTTCAATCGACTGCCCATAGCTTAGACCTTAAGCTATGGGCGAGACATCCTAGTCCAGAGAATCACCAAAAGTCAATGGAGAAGTAAAAATACAAAGTAATAGATAATTATATAGTTTAGCCTTTGATCTAGTCCATCGACTAACAACGCACCAATCTGTGGCGTAGTTCATGTAAAACAATATATAATTTTTCTGAATAATTTTAATATTAAAAATATTGAACATAGTTTCCATTCCTGACACATATACGCAGCAACACAAATACTAAAACCTACCTTCATTCACAAACCAGCCAGCGTAAAAAACCTAAATATTTGGGTCACCTATCCCACTGAACGTATAAGTGTTATTGATTTCTAAAGACTAATTAAAAAATTACGTATACGTTATGTTAAACCCTCTTTATAGAAATCAAACATTTAAAATGCTTTACAAATAAATACCTTTCATTTGCTAATTTAATTCAATTTCTATTTCAGTTAAATATTAAAAAAAAACATAAAATCAAACTTAAAACTTGTTGATGTCACTAACAGTCATTTATTTATTCATTCATTCATTCATTCATTCATTGCTGTATGCTTTCATTCATACATTAATTCATAAAATTGGCATTGTATATGTTTTGTTTTTGTTGCTGTTGCTTGTGAATAAAAAACCATTAACAGTTTATTCACAAAACCCCAAACCTTTTAAACTAATTAAAAACATTTAAATTCTCTTTTTTCCCAGGTTTCTCTCTCGCTCTCTCTCTATTGCTACTTCTCTTTCCTTGTTGTATGTGTTTACTTGTTTATTTGTTTGAAATTTCAATGCAATTGAAATGAAAAAATGGAAAATAAAAGAAGAAATGTTTTTGTAGAAAGACATTTACACTATTTGTTGTTATGTATGTATATTAGGGTGCTACTCTGTTCACATATTTTTCGCATTTTAAGGATAAATTACACTTTTGTTTTAATGATAACTTTAACAGGTATAATTTGGACTATACTAATGTATATATGTTTCCATAGCACCGCCTAGCCATGTATACACCCTTAGCAATGTTATAAACATGTGTTACATTTTCACTGGGATTTAACGTAATAAAAATGCAAAAACAATTTTATATTTTAGCTTTTATTAACGCACAGTTACTGCGTGGAGAAGAAAAGAATGTAGTAAAAAGGGACTCATAAAAAAGGGCTCTTAATTTTAATGATTTTTTAGCCTTGCTTAATTCAAACAGATTTTTTTCTTATTTTTTCTCCTTCGGATTGTTTAGCGGAAATTGTATTTGTTTTGTATTTTTGTTCTTTACTCATCTGCAGCAAGATAAAGCATAATATTTCAATAAAAATTAATAAGTTGGAAAGTAGATTTTATGGCATTAATTAACACTGTGATGGTTTTCTTTGTTTTTAAGATGAATGTTTAATCTTGAGGCAATAAGTGGGCCATAATCGGCTGAACCCTAAATAATAGAGTTTTTATGACTGTTTTATTGCTGGTTGTGTAGAAAAAAAATGTGTGTGCACTAAAAAACTGGTCATAAAAATACCACAAATAATAAAGAAAATAAAAAAATGTGTAAGTAAAAAAACAAGATGTTTGAGAATTAATTACATTAAAATAAAAAAATGTCTACCAAATCACATTACTAGCTTACAGGCAGAAGTCCCATAACTGGATTGGAATACATGTGGATTAACCTATTTACTCATAGCCAGATGACACTTATTAGGTGATCATTTAACATGTAATACCTGTCCGTCTGTCTCTTGTTGGCACGATAGCGTCCACAAAATAAGAGATATTTAGATGAAATTTTCCCAAAATATATTTTATTGATCAGAAATGTTTGGTATTGAAAATGCGCAAAATCGGTCAACGATTTCATATAGCCCCCTTTTTCCGGTAATACTGTTGAGATTATAAATGAGGAAGGTGGACAAATTTTCAAAATTAAATTTTCCAATACTTTTGAAATTGAAGCTACACCAGGCAAAGAACATCTACATCGAAAATTTGGACATAGCTGTCATTATAAGAACGACACTGTTTGCGAAATTTGTTTAATGGGTAAAATGACAAAATCTCCTTTTAATGGAACCCAGAAAAAGAGCAACACGTTGTGGACAAAAAGTTCATAGTGATTTAGTCGGACCCGTAAATTGTTTAAGCCTGGATAATAAAAAATATTTTGTCACGTTCATCGACGATTTTTCACATTTTGCTGTTATTTATACTTTACGTAGCAAGTCTGAGGTTTTTGCAGTATTTAGAGATTATGCAGAAAAGGTATTTAATAAATTTGATCGCCGAATTGAAGTTTTAAGAATCGATGGTGGTACCGAATAAAAAGCGACGAATTTTCCAGTTATTGCTCAAAAAATGGTATAGTTATTGAAACAACTATACGTTATTCATCACAGCTTAATGGAGTCGCCGAAAGGTTCAATAGAACGGTGGTTAATAATGCCAGATGTGGTTTATTAGATTCTAATTTACCAAAGTATTTGTGGAGTGAAGCAATTCAACATGCTACTTATGTCATAAATAGGTGTCAAACAACAGCAATAGAGAAAAATAAAACGCCTGCAGAATTATGGTATGCAGAAAAACCTGATTTTAATAAGATACATCCATTCGGAAGTATAGCGTACGTAAATATTCCTAAACAAATTCAAAAAGGTAAATTTGAGGCTCGTTCCGAAAAAATGAAAATGGTTGGTTACACAGTGAACGGTTTTAGATTTTATGATGAGAAAAATAAAAAGGTTATAAGTAGTCGAGATGTAAAATTCATGAATTATGAAACATTTAAAATGCCACACTTTGAAGAGGATGAAAATAAAGAAAATAACAACAATGAGAATGTGGAAGATACAGACAAATTTGTTGCCGAAAATAATGTGGATGAAGATTTCGTTGAAGCAACTGATCAGCCTAGAATTACACGATCGAGAACAAAACCAAAATATCTAGAAGATTATGAAGTATACGATGCTACAACCTGCGCTTACTTAACATCGTCTGATATTCCAAATTCGTTTGAAGCAGCTTACCAAAACTCAGAATGGAAAGAATCAATAGATGAAGAGGTGTCAATGATTAACAAAATGAAAACATGGACGGTTGTTGAAGATGAAGGTCAGAAAAGAATTGATGCAATTTGGATTTTTAACATAAAAAGAGGCAGTGATGGCAGTATTCGTAAAAAAGCAAGATTAGTTGCTCGTGGCTGTAAGCAGGATCTGGATTCTTTTTGTTTCGTATATGCACCAGTAGCTAATACTATAACGGTACGTACATTCATATCAATGGCATATCAAAACAATTTTAAAATACATCAATTGGATGTTAAATGTGCTTATTTAAATGGGGAGTTGAAAGAAGATGTTTTTATGTTAGTGCCTCCTCCATTTGAAGGTAAATTATGTAAATTAAATAGGTCAATTTACGGCCTGAAACAAAGTGCTTTCTGCTGGAATAATGAATTTAATACAAAGATCTTGGAATACGGATTTATAAGATCAGAAAATGATTATTGCTTGTATAAAAAGAAAAACCTATTTTTACTACTCTATGTTGATGACATTCTTATAACCGGAAATGATGAAAATGAAATTAAAAACGTAATATATTTTTTGGAACAACAGTTTGAAATAAAAAAATTTAGGTGAACTTAAAGAATTTCTTGGAATACAAATAACTAAAGTCGATGATCATAGAATAAAATTAGCACAACTCGATAGTATTATTAATATATTAAAATGTTTCGGTTTTGAAAATTCTAAATTTAAAAATACTCCTATTGAAAAGAATTGGAACATTGGAAATGAACAAAATGAAAATTTAGAATGGAATCAACAAAAATATCGTCAAGCTATTGGCAGCCTACTATATCTAAGTATTTGGACGCGACCTGATATAGCTTACGCAGTGAATACTTTGAGTAGATTCCAAGAAAACTTCACTGGTGTTCATATAAATGGTGTAAAGAGGATATTACGTTACATTAATTATACTAAAGAACATGGATTGATATATCAAAAGTCGAAAGACAATTTGCCTTTACATGGATACTCAGATGCTAGTTGGGGAGAAGCTGAAGACAGAAAAAGTACAACCGGTTTTTGCTTCAAATCTTATGAAAATCTCATTTCTTGGAAAACTACAAAACAAAAAACAATAAGTCTATCATCTACCGAAGCAGAATACGTGGCTCTAAGCACTGCTGCACAGGAGGGTATTTGGCTAAAAAGGTTACTGGATGATTTTGAAGTAACTGTTGAAAATCAATCATTTGTAATAAGTATAGACAACCAAGGTGCAAAATATATTGCAGAACAGCTGGAGACTAAGAGATCAAAACATATTGAGTTGAAATATCATTATATAAGGCAGCAAGTTCAAACCGGCAATATAAAATTAAAGTACGTCCAATCTGATGACCAAATAGCTGATTTCTTCACAAAACCACTGGCTAATACTAAATTTAGTTTCTTTAAAAATTTGCTTAATATTTACAATTAATAAAGTATTTATAAGATTATGGAAGGGTGTTATAATATGTAATCTTATAAAAATTAAAGATCTGGCAACTCTTGTTGTTCGTTGTTTTATCTTGTCATTTATCTTATTTATTAAAGCGCACTTTTATATTAGTTTTTAAAGAGTCAACTTCAACTTTTTCTTATAAATACTTAAAACTTAAAACCACCATCTTTTCATTTTTTCCGCCATATTGTTAAAGGTTATATTAAATTATCAACAGGTCCCCTTCATAAAATTACTTTAGCGCTCATTACTGGTTTCAAAATACGAGTACAGCGATGAAATTTCACAGAACTAAGTTTTTCACAAGCCAACTCTACTAAATTTTATTTCGATCGGTTCATAATTGACCCTACCCCCTTCAGAAAATGACTTTAACGCTCATTACTGGCTTAAACAAACGAATATAGCGGTGAAATTTGATATAAGTAAGTGTCTTACCAGCCAAAAAATCTTTATGAAATTTTATGTGGATCGGTCCATAATTGACCCTACCCCTCATATAAATCCCTCCATAAAATTACTATAACGCTCATTACTGCCTTAAAAATACGAGTATAGCGATGATATTTAACAGAAGTAAGTTTTATATTAGCCAAAATCTCTTTAACAAATTTCCCAGAAATAAGTTTTATACTAGGCAATATCTCTCCACCAAATTTTATGTGGATCGGTCCATAGTTGACCATACCCCACATAAAATTTCTTTAATGCTCATTACTGGCAAAATTTACCAAATTATATGTGTTGGTCCATAATTAACCCTACCTCCCCATATAAGGCCCCCTTCAGAAAACGACTTTAACGTTAATTATGGGCGTAAAAATACGAATATAGCGAAGAAATTTGACATAAGTATGTATCTTAGGAACCAAAACCATTTCATTACTCATTACTGCCTTAAAAATACGAGTATAGCAATGAAATTTCACAGAAGTAAGTTTTGCACAAGACAAAATCTATTTACCAAATTTTATATGGAAAGGCCTTAATTGATCCTACCCTCAACATAAGGTACCCTTCAGAAAAATACTTTAAGGCCCATTACTGGCTTAAAAATACGAGTATAGTAATAAAATTCGACACAATTAAGTTCCTTGCTAGTCAAAAACTCTTTATTTAATTTTATGTGGATCGAGCCTTAATTGACCTACCCCCATATAATGTCCCCATTAAAAAAATTAATTACTGGGCTATAAAATGAGTAAAGCGATGAAATTCGATATAAACCTGACCTGTAGGAACCAGGATCGGTCTTCAAAATTATACGGAGATCGGTCTATAATTGATGCTACCCCCATATAAGGCCTCTTGATTTAAAATTTCTCTACCATATTTTATGACTTTAATGCTCCTTATTGGCTACAAAATACAAGTAAATCGATGAAATTTTAAACAAATAAGGAACTGAAATCTTCCTACAGACTTTTATGAGAATTGGTTCATATATGTATGTATAATAGGGGTATTTATACTCCCTATAAAAATTAGCACTGTCAATAGTAAAACCCCCATTAATGGACCTCTTTCAGATGTTACCCTGTTGTTCTCATTAATATCGATATATAATAATAAAATATTCATAATATCAAAGTTCATTTATATATCAGTGATTTGATGGTGGGTATAAAAGAATCGGCATAGCCGAATATAACACTCTTACTTGTTTTGAACTGGTAAATAACTATAATATTGTAATATAATAAATTCACACGACGTATACGCAATATTTAATTATTTGTTTGAAATGAGTAATACTCATACGTTATAGCTAAATATCTTTTGTTTTAGGAGCTTAAATCTTTACTTATTACATAAAACTAAAACAATAATCAAATCGGAATTGTAAATTTCCCAAGTAATTTTACTTCGGAAACTGAATCAGAAATCATAAGAAGATTCTCTATTGTAATTGATGCAAAAAATATTGATATTAAGAAAATCGTTAACAAATATTTCTTCATTTCACTAAATTTCATAAGCTCATAAACACATGGATACTATGAGGTAAGATATAATCTGTCACATTCTTTTTGTTTTGTTAAATAAACAAGTATTTCCACTGTACAATATGTTGCTCGTATAACTAATGGAATTAAAAACATTGTAGGATTTCATGAACTTGTGTTTTGTTTTAAAGTTAATGGAATTTTTTTAAAACTATAAATAAAATATTAACAAGTACTTAGTGTATTTATTGAAACAGAAAAACAATATGTTTGTTTAACGATAGTTCAGTGGACATATATCCTCAACAAATTTTACACTCAATAGAGGTGTATGTTTTAATTGAAGCAGAGGTAAGGAAAATGTGTAAATAAAATAAACCTTGTAAGTGAATAATATAGACAAGAATTTTACTATTTCAGTAGATTAACGATGGACATTAAAATATTGATATTCAATAAAACACTTATAAGTAAATTAATTGAAATTAATAAAAAAATGTGTTGAATAAAACATGTAGACTGCTAGATATATTTAAGTAAAATATTAATCAAAATCTGTTAATTAAAAATATACATGTTCTAACATAAACATATAATATGTAAGTTTGTGTAAAACTAAACAAAATGATGTATGTGTCTTTAAATTTTGAGGATGTTACAAAACTACTTAAAAACCTCTTAAAAGTTTTGCCATTAATTTTGCTGAAAAAACAAACTTCTGGTACTGATGCTACCGTTGTTATTGCTATTTCTATTGCTACTGTTGCTGTTGTTGTTCTTGACAATTAAAACATTGTACATATTTATACTTCAGAAAATACATTTTTACTTAAGTTTGGCAGTAATATAAAAAAAAACCCGAGAAAATGCCAAGTTGAATGAAAACGAAAAGATTTATTTAGAAGTGAAAACAAAACATAACACAACAAATTATGAATGCACAAATCTTAGCAAGTTACGAAATGACAACAAGATGTTTATACTTGTTAAATTTCAAGTTATTAAAAACATGGTCTAAGAATCACAAAAAATAAACTACACTTTACTGTGTAGAAATCCAGCAGGGAACAGAAGCGAATAAAAGTTAACTTTTTTAATGAGAGAAAATTTGTCGCAGAAGATGATAAATAATAGAAATATGTAATAATAATAACAATAAAATAGAATTTATTACAAAAAAAAATAATTTTCCTAAGAATTGTTTTCTTAAAAAAATAGTTATGAAGGCACGTGGTTTCTGAACACATCTTCAATAGAAGATAGAAATAAAGCAGCAAATAAATGTTTAAAAATATAAAAGTTATTCTGAAAGTTTTTGTTTTTCTGGAAAAAAAATCTTTTTCAAATGAACTAATGAAATGAAGGTCTTACATTCCATTAAATGAAACCATTATATTCATAGTCAATTTAACAATGTTCCATGGTTTACATATATAAAATATGAAAATTACCAACAAACACTATTATTTAATTTTAGTTCTAGTTCAGTTCTAGTTCAGTTCTAGTTAAGTTCTAGTTCAGTTCTAGTTCAGTTCTAGTTCAGTTCTAGTTCAGTTCTAGTTCAGTTCTAGTTCAGTTCTAGTTCAGTTCTAGTTCAGTTCTAGTTCAGTTCTAGTTCAGTTCTAGTTCTAGTTCAGTTCTAGTTCAGTTCTAGTTCAGTTCTAGTTCAGTTCTAGTTCAGTTCTAGTTCTAGTTCAGTTCTAGTTCAGTTCTAGTTTTGTTCTAGTACAGTTCTGTTCTAGTTCTGTTCTAGTTCTGTTCTAGTTCTGTTCTAGTTCTGTTCTAGTTCTGTTCTAGTTCTAGTTCTAGTTCTGTTCTAGTTCTGTTCTAGTTCTGTTCTAGTTCTGTTCTAGTTCTGTTCTAGTTCTGTTCTAGTTTTGTTCTAGTTCTGTTCTAGTTCTGTTCTAGTTCTGTTCTGGTTCTGTTCTAGTTCAGTTCTAGTTCTGTTCTAGTTCTGTTCTAGTTCTGTTCTGGTTCTGTTCTAGTTCTGTTCTAGTTCAGTTCTTGTGCAGTTTGTGATAATTGGGTCATAATGGGAGCTGTTCAAATATGCATTCTTAGCTATTCTTTCAAATATCCATTATAAAGTTCATTTATTTTCATTTTCAATTATCTAGTCATTTTATTAACGCTACATTCACCCCTATTAAATTATAAATTGTTTTTATGAAAAAATATAAATAACACTAATAAATTTTGTGTTTTTTTGATATAAATATAAAAATTGTTACACACATTTTTGCTGTCATTTTTCTACTTACTTAAAATAATAATAAGACACACAAAGATGGCACCCAATGCACCCATGCTCAACTTTAGTCTTTGACCCTCCTGCACCAATTCACAATTTTCACCCCAATAACCTTCGGGACATATGCAACGATAACGTAAACGTGGCTCTAGATTTATACAAGTGGCACCATTAAGACATGGCATATCCAGACACTCATTACGATCTACACATCCCTTTGTATCGGCAGACATGACACGACCTTCACTGCAGCTGTAAAATGAAATGAAAAAGAAATGAAAGGGAATTATTAATAAAAGCAAAAACTTATATTTATAAGATATACTATGATGTTGATAAGGACGAAGAAAATATATGAACTTTAAAATAAATTTATAAAATATTAATAACAATTTGTCCATGTCTACATTTGTGGGTGTAGAAGCAATGTGAACTAATGTTTCAGTACTTGTATAAGAAATTGCAAAAGTTGTTTGAAATATGTATAGTGCATCAGGTTAAAATACTTTCCTTGTCTTTGCATAGAACTGCTATAGAATCAGTTTTCCTGGTAGTTTACATATAATTTTATGCTAGAATGCATTAATATAAATTGTGAAATTTGTTGTTTTATTAGTAGCAATATATAGTGAGTTTGTTCTTGCAAGTTATAAACAATAATTTGATATACTGCTATAAACAATGAAGGGCTTAATTTGAGCAATTATTCTTATTGCTACTTAATATCCTATTGTGTCCAAATGTACACAAAGTCTTTAGGTGCTGAGCTCTTAGGTATTTCAATGTTCTAGTAAATCAATACTATTGGATACCCTACTATCACCAATAAGTATATTCGTTTTATTCTGTACCCTGATGTAAATAGCAAGGATAGTAAGGAGACACTTATGTGCTTCTTTCGACTTTTGAAAAATGTTTTCATGTCCAAAACTTAGATGCCAGTGTTGTTCAATCTACATATTTGAATGTAGATGGAACAACACTATCTGCCAGGTAATTATGTCTTACAAAACAACATTAAGTCTTGCGGCATTAAAATCGAGTATAATAACACCACCTCATTCTGAAATTGTTACCATGTCGTGATTGAGCGATTGGTTTATGTTGCTCCTCATTGACCTAATCTCCAAAGGGCTCTTCTTTCTGTTCTAAATTTTTTGTATTTCAGTTCAATTTTACATTTGGTTTTGTTTTAATAAATTAATTTGCAATTATGTTAATTCAAATAAAAATTTAGATTTTAAGTTCCTTGAAATATACTTATGTTATATATAGTATATATTACTAAAACTATTAGCATTATCGTCATAATTAAAAAAAACAAGTAGGAAAGTATAGTCGGGCATAGCCGACCATATGATACCCTACACCATGAGTATATTTTTACAATTTTTACTTTTATAAAATTTTTATTTTTTGTAAAG
>NC_060950.1:29638607-29640032 GCF_022045245.1 Lucilia cuprina | reverse complement strand
TTCAGTTCTAGTTCAGTTCTAGTTCAGTTCTAGTTCAGTTCTAGTTCAGTTCTAGTTCAGTTCTAGTTCAGTTCTAGTTCAGTTCTTGTACAGTTCTAGTTCAGTTCTTGTTCAGTTCTAGTTCAGTCCTACTTCAGTTCTAGCTCAGTTCTAGTTAAGTTCTAATTCAGTTCTTATTCAGTTCTGGTTCTAGTGCAGTTCTAGTTCAGTTCTAGTTCAGTTCTAGTTCAGTTCTAGTTCAGTTCTAGTTCAGTTCCATTTCTAGTGCAGTTCTAGTTCAGTTCTAGTTCAGTTCTAGTTAAGTTCTAGTTCAGTTCTAGTTTAGTTCTGGTTTAGTTCTAGATCAGTTTTAGTACAGTTCTAGTTCATTTCTAGTTCTATTTCAGTTCTTCTTTAGTTCTATTTTAGTTATATTCATATTTTTATAAAACAGATATCAAACCACAACAGTTTAAGTTTAATTTGACACACAATTTCGAACTTTTTTTTCTATTCCAATACGTTTGTAGTAATTATTTAGCTTTTCTGATATAACTTTTTATGAGCTGGAAAACAAATCTTTTCAAATCAAATAAACCATCTAGGCTTTGATGCCATTAATATATCAACAAAGAACAACTTCTTTAGAATTTATTCATAAAAATATTTTGTTTTACAAAATGACCATATAAATTTATTTATAAATATCAATAGAAATGTATATTTATTTTCTCGTGCTATATAACTCATGATTACGATTATTATTTTCTCTTTGACATGTTCTTATTTATTTGTATGTATAAATATATATAAATGATTATAAATAATTTTTATTTCTGCTTCGTTGTACATAAATGTTTAGAACAGCAGTACAAGTCATAATATACTGCAGAGTATGAGTACTAAGCTCTTGTTTACCCTGACATTTGTTGCATTTGGCATAACTAATGATTCGGAAAATGCTTTTGCTTGTTGGTTGGCGTGACTTGAGGGTAGTTGGATGATGTTTTTTAGTTTTTTTTGTTATTTTTTCTATCTGCCATGGCAATAATAATGCATTGATGTATTAAAGGCTTAGAAACAAAGCAACTTGTGCAATGGGAAGACTTTACATTAGACTCTAGTGTTAAACATATACTTAGCAGTTGGCTTTTAAATAATATTATTGTTTTAGATTGTTTTGTTTTACAGATGTTGGCAATTTTTCTATTGCAGTATATTAATAGGTTATCAAAAAACTGGTCTAATAGTAAAAGCAAAATGCTTATATTATTATACCCTACACCACTATAGTGGGGAGGGTATTATACGTTTGTGCTGATGTTTGTAACATACAAAAATATTGGTTCAACACCCACCTTAAAGTATACCGATCGATTCAGAATCATTTTTTGAGTCGATTAAGACATGCCCGTCCGTCCATCCGTCCGTCCGTCCGTCTGTCCG
>NC_060950.1:29597043-29638507 GCF_022045245.1 Lucilia cuprina | reverse complement strand
CTAGAACTGAACTAGAACTGAACTAGAACTGAACTAGAACTGAACTAGAACTGAACTAGAACTGAACTAGAACTGAACTGGAACTGAACTAGATCTGAACTAGAACTGGACTAAAGCTTAAATAGAACTGAATTAGAACTGAACTAGATGGAACATGGAAACAATTTGTTACTAATTACATACATATTTAACTTAGATTTTGCTGGAAACTATACATTTTTGTAAATGCAAAACTTACTGATCTTAGAACTATTTTTAAATTCTACTAACAAATGCAATTCAAATGAATTGTATAACAAGATATAAAATATCAATATCGATGAACAAATAACGAAATTGTAGGCATATTTTCTCATAACATTATTTCATTCCCGTCATCGAAATAGACAAAAAATTTTACTCAAGGAATTTTAGACACGTCTAATATATATACATATGTACATAAATATTGTTTAAGAAGAGCAAACAACTTAATGAAATCTCGGTAATATATCCAACATTGGAAAATTATGTACGTGTAGCTATCGCATACAATAATTGCTTGCATAGCTATGTATTTTACCACCTACACATAAGTTTTGATAAAGATCTTGCAAAATCCATAAGATGCCTTGCTCCGTGTGTTTTTGTGACTATCATAGCTTTGGTTTTTATCATCATCTTCTAAACATCAGATAAAACCAATAATACAAACCTTTTTGTTGTTATTTACACTTGGTTAAAAGTTTCAATATGAACTTTTGAAGTAGATATACTAGTTATAATAAAACTATTTGTAATTGTTTAGTTTGTAGTTTCTACTTCAAAATAATTATTAATAATATAGTGGTTTAATCAGTGTACTATTAAAACCTAATATGTATATCATTATTTAATTATATTGTCGATAAAAGTGTTTTCGGGTGATATTATTAAAAGAATAACAAATTATATGATATCCTTTAATACAATAACAATGAGTTTGCTACTTTGGTACAAAATACTCTTAATTACGTCACTAATTGTGAAAACAAACCGATAACGGAATGCAAAATGAAATTAAAAGTTTTACAGCATGTATAAATTTTAAATCACAAGATCCTTGTGGTAAATACCGATTCATTCAAATTTATGTATTATCTACTTTAGTTCTAGTTCAGTTCTAGTTCAGTTCTAGTTTATTTCTAGTTTAGTTCTAGTTCAGTTCTAGTTCAGTTCTAGTTCAGTTCTAGTTCAGTTCTAGTTCAGTTCTAGTTCAGTTCTAGTTCAGTTCTAGTTCAGTTCTAGTTCAGTTCTAGTTCAGTTCTAGTTCAGTTCTAGTTCAGTTCTAGTTCAGTTCTAGTTCAGTTCTAGTTCAGTTCTAGTTCAGTTCTAGTTCAATTCTAGTTCAGTTCTAGTTGACAGTGCTACGTTGTCAAAATTGCAACAATAATTTATTGACTTTTATACGACGGTGAGTATAATATTTAAATTTCGAAAACGAATTGTTGTTGACAACATTATATATTGTTATCGTACGCATGTTTATACTTAACGACGGATGTTATTAAAAAATTTGGTGTCTATTTGGAACCAGGCTTGTATATATTTTTTCTCTAGTTCTAGTTATTATCATTACCAACCTTGTTTCTTTCCTATTTTTATTATTCATTCACATATTTTTAATTTAAATATTCCAATATGTTGTTTCAAAACGTGTTTGGTTATTAGCTACATGAACGACAAGTGCTGCCAATATTAATATTTTTTTTAATTTTTCATTTAAAATTGTTTTTTTATAGCTACTTTCTATGCATTTTCTTAAGTGTTTTTTCAAATTTATGTTTATGCATTTAGTTCTTTTGTAAGTAACATTCTTTTCTCAATACTTACGTGCATTCATATTCATTCCACAAATCAACACAATCAAATGGATCTGGACATATTATGTTCGAACATGGACGATTTGAAGGACAATTACGTTCTAAATTTCTAGCCATTGTTGCCTGTCCCCATTGTGTGCCATTCATGGAGGGCGGCAAAGGCAAATGTTTGCCATCCAATCTGTGTAAAAAAAAGATAAAAGAATTTTTGTTAATTTTTGATACATTGTTGTAAATTGGGAAATCACAGATTTTTGATAAGAAAAATTTAAATTTTTAATTGATGTTATAATATGTAAAATAAATAATTTGTGGGGAAAATAACAAGGGAAAACAAGAACGACATATTTTTTTCTTTAATTTCTATTCAAAGATGTAATTAAAAAAGCCTCTTAATATACCAAATGAGTGTTATTAAATACAGCCGGATACACATTTAGACATGGTTACATACTTAATCATTGCAATATGTATTTAGATGTATACATATTAGGGTCATGTTTTTTCTTATGGGTTCTTGTATATATTGTAAAATGTACCGGTAAATGACAATGAAAAGTACAGCTCTACAACCACGACTTATCTGTCCGTACTAATCACTAATCAATAGACTATAATATCAATAAGGATTTTCAAAGTTTCTTCAATAATTAGTCTAGTCTAGAGATAAATAAAAACATTAATCCATAAATTAGAGAGTATGCTAGTCCATGAATCAAAGACAAACGTATAGTTGTCTAGTCCACAGAAAAGTCAAAGGACTTGTCCATATATAGGCTAGTCCATTAACAAGCGAATGCATTAATACATTATATTTAAAAGAACTCTCGAGATTACCTTATTGTATAGATGTATAATTCTGCAATATATGAACATGTATTAATTTTTTTTCTTTATCATGTAACATGTGTTGTTACGATTAATGACCATGGTTACACAACAGAAAATTTTACACATTTATAGACGTAAAAAAAACACAAACTCACGAACATACTACTCCAATCATCATCGTTATATTTGTACTTATTTTTACACAGTCACTAATGTTCACATTGTTAATACATGCGTTATTGTATTTGTTAACAACTTTAAGCTATTTGTTTGTATGTATGTATTTACTTTAACTACTAGTAATAGGGTAGCTCATAGTATCCCCGAGGATAATAAATAATTGACAATTTTCTACTTTAATCTATACAAGTGTCGTAATCATTTAATGTCTCTTTAGCTATAAATCAATCGCTAAATGTTGCACGTACAAACATTATTGGAAATTGCAACAACAATTAACAATGATGGCTTTTGTTGAAATTGAAGAAGGAAAAAGAAAAGAAATTTATTTGCTGCATGTTTTAGCTTAGAGAAACGTGAGTTTGTCATTGGAATAGGAAATGAAAGTAAAGAAGTAAAAGTGTTATTCGTATTTTTTGTTTAAAACTGAGAGATTGTTCCTTTTAAACTTCTCTTGACTGACACTTGTTTGATATCTTTTCAAGAATTTAGTGAAGAATTTATGTGATTTACTAAATTTATGCAGCAATCAGTATAGGGCTTTTATTTATATTAAATATAATGAATATACTACCAAGCTATACAAAGTCCATGATGGTTTTATAAGTTATTAGAAGAATTATATGTACATACTGGAGTATAAACTAACAGAACGTTAAATGGCTTTTTGGGAATTCATTAAACCTTTTATGCTATACGGGGGAGGATTTTCTGTAACAATCCCTAAGTAATTTTTGTAAAAGGCTTTATTCAAATTTAGGACAACTCCTTGAAACGCTGTTCGTTAAGCTGAACGGGCTACATAACTACATTTTGTAACAATTGTTGAATTTTTCTCTAACGCCAGCAATATTTTCATTACCGCGTAAAGGGTTGTAAGGCTAAAATTTTTTTACACAATATCAATTTACGTCATTTTAACATGGTGATGTCATTAGAGGCATGTACTTACAACAATCGCTTACAAGTAATTAGAAAAATCAGTCAGATATGTAGTAGGTCAGTCATTGCAATTGCAGGTCATTGATTGTCATTGATTTTTTTTGGATTTAATTAAAACTTCCTTTAATTAATCTTCCTTTAATTAAAACTTCCTTTAATCCTTTTCTTAATCTTGTAAAAGTCTTAATTACTAGACTGGAGTGTAATCTTAACAAAAAAATTTATGATGTAGATGGTATCTACTACATATACTTCCGTAAGAACTTTCAATATGTCGTGAACAAACACTGGAATGATTGATTAGGGGTATATATTTGTATTGTTGAATGTAGCGGCATATAGTCCTTTTTAAGGGGATCATGTTACTCTTATTCGAATTCTATCTTGAGTTATTCCTTCTTGTTTATTGTTATTCTCTAATCTTCTTTCTTTCATTGTTGCTTTTCTATTTATTTATTGTTCTCTTTCTTTCTAACCTTTGCCTCTTGTTACAGGTAAGTACAAGGGACATTTTCGGCGTAAATGTTTTTGTGACACTATGCGTATTGCATCCGTCAACAGCACAGTACTAATTATATCACAACAACGATACAACCTTTTTCTCAAATTTCTAAGATATTTGTATCAAATTTCAATTTTGTAGGTTTCCTACTCTTCACAAGTTTTTATTTCTAAAAACAATTTGGCTTTAAGTATTTTAATACAACAAATTTCTTATCAACAAAAGCTATTTTTTATTCAATTAAAATACATACAATTTACATTACTGTCTCCTCTGAATATCCCTATTAATTTAAAAAATATCATACTCATTGTCTAAAATAACCAACTAATGCTTGTAAATCTTAAAGTGAAAGTTTATGTTTATTTTTTGCTTAACATGTATCCTCTTTATGATCCTTTTGAATTTTACAAAAAAAAAAATGTTTGTTTGTGTTTTCTTAATACTTATTTATTTATAATGATTATGACCAATGTAATATAATATTCTCTTGTTTCGTACTTTATGAGCGTTGTTTTCTTTTTAACACAACAATTTTATAAATAATATTTAAAAAGGTGTTAAGTGGAGGAAACAAAAAAATTCTGTTTCATTAGAATCCTTATTAGTGTGGTTTCTAACATGAAATAAAAAACAAATTATAAGAGAAAATCATACTAGAGGGTTAATTTTATATAATCTTAGAAGGCTATTAAATCTTTATTATAAAACTAATATAATATAATTAAGCTCTTAATTTACTGTGTAATTATAATATGAATTACGTTAAAACATAAAAAGCTTAAGTTAATAAACAACATGTATTTGTTATTAAAATATAGTATTTAAATGAAAGACTGCAATAAAGAATGTTCATAGCGAAATATACAACTGCTCTTTTAAGTCTAGATAATTAGTCATAATTTTCTAAAGGCTTGAGCTTTTCTTAATGTGAATTTGCCATCCGAATTTCTATATTACATTATATTTTTGTAGTAATTTTTGATAAACCTAGTTTTTGGCTTTATATTTTTTATTAAATTTGTTATGTTATCTGTTAGCTTTAAAACGAAAATATAACTTAATTGTTCTTCTATATATCTTAAGACGGGCATCCTGTTACCATGAGGATTATAAAAAAACCCTAAAAAAATTTCATTCAGAAATAATCCATTTGTTGAGCAAACTCCGAATGTCTTCCTAACCAAACACTTGTGTATATTTTACATGGTTTTTAAGTTTTATTTAAGGAAATTAAGAAATTATCACAACAACACTTTCACCGCTAATAAGTATCCCATATTATTACTATTCCTACCTTAAACAAATTTGCAATTTTATAGACTCTTACTCTAAGAATATCATCTGATTTTTTCCATTCTAAACCCTTTCAACCAGATTCAATCAATTAACTTTAAACTAAATAAATTTTAAAAAAAGGTTTCTAAATTTACTACTGATTGCTTATTTTTCCCTTAAACATTTGACCCCTTTTTGTAAAAAAACCGTCAAAGTAAACATAAATTTTAATTGAATAACATCAACATGGACCAGTAGTATACAATTTGTGCCATTAAATAAGTAAACGAGCGTGTGTGACTGCTGTACAGACAAAAATTAGTTGAAAGTAGAAAAGACATTATATATAACGAAAATAACCCTAAAAGAAAGTCAAATCAAATTTATAAACTTCTTAACAGGTCACAACACGGTAAAGAGATAAAGTAAGATTAGTGACACAATAAAGATAGTGCAAAGGTCATGTATGTATACGTTATTTACGTTATTTATTTACAAGGGCATGTAAATAACCAGCAATTCCGGGTTACTGCTTTGAACTTTTAAATCTAAACCAAACTTCAGTAACGGTCTTTAAAAAATAAAATATATCTCCTAGAGACAAATGTGTACAAGTTTACTATACAGTAACAATAAATCCCAGTGTAGATTACCTATGATAGGCAATGAAATCAGTTAAATTCTGTTTGCTTAATAAATGTCACAGTTACGGTTAAGTGATTGATTTTTTATACATTTGTGTAAATTACTATAACTTTAAAAATTGCCGGGTATATATTACAACATTTAAGCAGTTTTAAAGCAGCTTTCCTTATGAGACATACACATGTGCACGGAGTAGATAAAGTTATTAAAGTAAGAAGATACAGTTGAAATGTACAAACAGATGTTTGAGAGAGTTAATTCATTTCACAATAAGAAAAGGAGCTTATTCAATATAAAACACTCACTATAACTGTATTCACACTTATTTAATATTTTCCGAAAATGGCGTTAAATGAAAATTATTTCATTTAATATGAGTGAGTGAAAAAAACTAAACTTCACTTTAATTTCTTTCTTAACATTATACTCTTTTGAACTACTTATTAACACACCTTAAAAAAACACTTTTTTCATTTAACCTCTAAAGGTTTATACAAGCAAACACAAGCCATATATACATAAATCATTCTTACCTGATATCATCTAGACAGGAACGTTGAAAATCTCCCAAAACTTCAAAAGTCTTAACGCCTGTATACTCGGCCTTGCCACCGGCATACACACCCTCCTGTTTGTCAATCGTCAGCCACTGATGGCCATGATAATTAAATGTTTCATTATAACGTCTACCCTCACCGCCATCGAGTTCGATAAGAGCAGCTGAACCATAACGGCTAACTTTTACCACGTGCCATTGACCATCATTGACGGTGATGGAGGTGAGGGCGACATTGTGTTCTTCTGGCCTTAATGAGTTCAAATTAAATCTGAATTGTAGATGTCCCTGCTGAAGTTCCAATATGGCGTACTCACGATGATGTTGATCGGAGACACGAAAGATTTCACCTTGCATTTCCCTCGTACGAAAACGTAGCTGAAGTTGGGTGGAGAAACGATCGGGTTCAAAGGATAAGGCAAATTTGACATAACTTTGGGGTTTGAACGTTGTAGGTATGGTGGGTATGTTACACATGGGTCCCATCCAGCCGGGCTGACAATGGCATTTTGCCTGCACTAAACTGGCCACACAGTTACCTTGTTCCCAACATCTGGCAGTGTGATCGGTTTTCAAGCAAACCTCATCAGTTTGAGGACAGCCGGGATAGCTATTGCGGGCCAAGGCGGGAAATGCTAAATCATAATGCTCCGAATTGTGCACAACGTTTCTTATGCAGCCATCAAATCCTTTAGAGGTAAAGGCATATTGCCAGTGGAAGAGCGACTGATCGAAATGCTGTCTATAAAGACCACCCAATTGGAGGGGTGTATTTAAGTTGAGAGCCTCATTAAAAGGTGGTATAGTGCCTTGAGCTTGACAAGTGTTATCATCAAATTCAGGAGTAGAGCCATCCTCCATTTCATAGACATCTGCCGAACGACAAAAGTCCACTACCATGCGTATGTTTTCGGAATTCCAAAATATGTCCAGCCTATGCCATACACCATCGTCTAAAGTCTTTTTAGTTTTAATTCTCAATTCTAAAGTGCCCGAGCCAAAGTCTATAAGTAAACGAGGATAACCCTGTTCCAGTTCAATGGCTATAAAGTCGGTGACTACCAGCTCGTCAGCTTTGGGAGGTACTATGGGACCATTGTATAAAATCAAGCCATCGGCTTCTTTGGTTATAAACTCCAAAGACAAATGTGACTCTTCGCATAGCTGAAGAGGCGGATACCAGGACCAGCCATTTCCTTTAAAACTGCGGGTATTTTGTTGACATCTAGGACCATTATAGCCTATAGGACAGGCGACACAACGTGGACCGTTACGCGTCTCCACACAGCGGCCACCATTAAAACAGTTCAGTGTGCGGCAGGAGTCTTCTTTGCTGTAATTGCGGGCCTTGCAATAACATTCGGCGGTTATGTCTAGTCTTACGCCTACCAAGGCAGTTTTGTTAACATTGACTGTATAAGGAAGTCTATTAATTTCTACACGATTGGTGCAAGAGCCCTCACATTTACCCGGCTCTTGCAGACACTCATCTATGCCTACCATTGTGATGTTCAGACCCAGCTCCCGCTCTATTTCTTCACGTTGCATTAGCACTACACCATTCAATCTGACGGCCTTAAAGTAAGGCTGTTGGTTGGCAGGGCGGGCAGAAAAGTGAACATCTGTATAACCTTCACTTTTAGTTTGGACACTAAACACATCAACCATATCACGCTCGGTGTAAAGTAATTCAGCCAGTTTATCGCGAAATCTTTCCAGTTTGGAACGCATTTGCTTGTGCTGCATGAAATCCCAAGTCCGCACAAATTCTTCATCACTAATACCTTGTAGGCGCATAGAACCAGCCTGCTGTACAGCTTCCTGGGTTATATCTCGAACTATGACCGTCATATTCGATGGCACATCAACTTGGCCCTGCTCACGATCATAAACTTTAAAGCGCAGATTGTAGCGACCTCTACGGGTGCCAGCTTTCATGTTTACAATACCCGTATCGGTGTCCAATTTGAAACGTTGATGTTCCTGTTGTTCCCAATAGTACTTTTTGTCCACCACGTCCCAATCATCTAGATCGTGGACATACACCCGCCCAATGGGGGTGTCATGTGACTGGCCCTGATAATTATAGACCAGCACTTCCTTGCTGCCTGGCAGCATTTTATTATCATTAACATCGCCTATAATTACTGTTAATGTTGAAGTGCCAGTCATGGCTGGTGAACCATTGTCTTTGATTTCGATGGGTATGAGGTAGGATTTTTGTTGTTCACGGTCGAAGGGTCGCAAAGAAGAAATAATCGCAGCGCCATTACCATTATCAGCTCCTGGGAATGTTGTCGTGTTATTCATTTATTTGTTAATACATCAACACAAAAAAAAAACAAACAGTAAAATGTTTCAATGGAACATTCATTCATTCCGTCATCCAATCCCACAGCCATTTAAAACGTAAAGTACATTTATGGTAAGAGCGCGTATATATTTTTTGTTTTATTTTAATTTTAATTTAAATAAAAGTTAATTTTGTTGATTGCCAAATGTATTTAAGTGGATTTTTTGTACATATGCAGAGGATTTTCCCGCAGCAGCGTTAATTTTTTGGCATAATTTGCGACCCAATAGCGTAGTCATAAAGATAAAAGAGAATCAGAAAAAAAGGAAAAAAACAAAATTTTATTGGAAAATGTTAATAAATTTTAAGTTATGAATTTTTTTGGATTATTTTTTTAATAAAAGCATTTATATTTTAAAATAAAATACCAAGCTAAATGTATGCTATGTATTGTTATTTGTTTAACAGCCTGAAAATATGCTTTAAATATTTGTGCTTTGCTAGGCTAATGATTAAAATTTCAATGGTATCAATTAAGTTTATTAAAGTTTTCAATTAAATAAATATTTAAATAATTGTTTTGTATATACATATGTATTGAAAAAAATATATATATAAAAAAAAATAAATATTACACATGCATTTACACAATACATTTGTAATATTTCCATTAATTTAACAATTTGAAATTATGCAAACAAAAATTGTGTATTCTCGCTTGATTGCTTTTAAAATTGTTTGGTTTTTCTATTGCTTTTAAATATATTTTTTATTTTTTTGTGGAATTTTTTTTTGATTATCGAATTTTAATGGAGGCAAAGATAACTAAATTTGATAGAAATTTGCATAAATAATAGTTTCTGTTTTTAAATTTGCAATTTTAACAATTGTCAACTTTTGTTTGCAAAAAGGTTTTGTAAACATTTTTTTGGTATTTTTATTTACATATTTACATGTTTGTTTGTCAAAAAAATTTTTTTTATCATTTTTAAAAACTTTACTTTTCCTTTCATTAATAATCACAAATTTAACCGTTAAATTACATATATTTTTATGCAAAACTTTAGTGTTATTTTATAATATGTCAACAGTACGAAATCGAGTCACATAACAATTCTCCATAAAGGATATAAAAGAATTTATAATATTAATATTCAAAATGTTTCACTTATCTTACTCTTATTCTTTCTGTCACGTTGTGTTCCTGGGAAATAAAATTTTAAGTAAATTCGAATGAGTAAAACATCTTTGTGCCAATGTTACAATTATAACATTTAACTAACTAACTAATTAATTAGCTAACTAATCAACTAACTAACTAACTAACTAACTAATCAACCAACTAACTAACTTCCTTTACACACAAGTGCTTTTCTAAATTTGGCGTATACGTTATTTGTAATATCAATAAAAAAACGTATACGTACAGTGTAATTATTGTAAAAAATTAAATACTTAAAAAAGTAACGATTTATTTTCTGATACGTACAATCTTCTGTATGATAAGCAATACAATTCTGCCTCAGAGATCAAATCAAAATTCTGAAGGGTTTGCTATGAGCCTGAGAAACTTTTTTTTATACAATTCAATAACTATATGCGATTTCACAATAGTAAATGTGTAGTATTCTTTAAACATTAATTCGGTTAAGACGCGAACATTGTCAGCAATTCCGAAATAGAAATTATCTTTCTTTGAAATTTTGATATTTGCAAAAATGGATACTTGTTGCTTCGGTCTTGGTAATGTGGAGTGGAGTTTTCTTGCTTGTATTGTATTAGATACAGTATTTAAAGTAATTCTGGTTACTGAAGGAGCTATTATTCTAATCTATATATATAAAAATGAATGTGTGTTTGTTTGTATGTTTAAACGGCTGAACCGATTTTCTTTAAATTATCACAGCGATTTCCTGTATGTCTGGAATAGGTAATAGGTTGCTTTTTATTTTGAAATTTCATGTGGGCGATGTGGGCCCACATTTAGAAAATATAAAATTCGTATATTTGAGATAATATAACAGTTAGAGTCCTCAAATTTCTTTCGGAGCTACTTTAGTGTCAATATAATTATTTAGGATAAAAAGTTGGCGGACTAGCGTTAGGGGGCGTGGCACCTCCCATATAAATTAAATACAAAAATTCGTTTATCTTGGAAACTATTACAGATAGGATCTTAAAATTTTGCACGAATAATTTTAGCATCCATGTAAACATTTTAGGTAATAAATTGGCGCACTATTATGGGAGCTTGGAACCCCATATAAATATAATAGAAAAATGCGTATATCTGAGAATCTATTACAGCTAGAATCTATGAATAACTTCGACATTCATGTGAACATTTAGAAAATAACGGGCGGACACTTAATGGGGGGGGGGGGGCTTGGCACCACATATATGAATTAAATAAAAAAAATTTTATATCTTGAAAACTGTTAGACAATTCCAACTTTTTATAGATAGATATAAATTGGCGAACTTACAATAATTTTCTTGGCATTTCTCATATGTAACAACAAAATTTTTATAATTTAGTAACTAAATAAATAATTTTTTTGGTTATTATGTATTTATTTTAGATGGTGTAGCGAAGCATTCCGGGTATTAGCTAGTATGCAATATAAAATGTTAAATGTGTAACAATCCAGATAATTTTGTAAATTTGTACAAAAATATTTTCAAAGTTAAAGTATGTACATAATAAGGAGGTGATTTGCCATTGAAATAAAATCAAGACGTAATTTTCAACACTTTGTGTAAACGTTGACAATAAATACTATTTTGTACATTTAAAACTTCTTAACTTTAACAAAAGCCAACAGACACTCAAAGTTAAAGCTTAATATTCTGCCAAAAGATTTTTAGAAAAAAATGAGGAAAAAGTCGGCAACTTTTCTGTTGTTCTTGTCTCTGCTTAACCTGTTGCCATTAATTACCCTAAGTAAAATTAGTTTACAAAAAATTCTTTTTCATAATATTAAAGAAATAAAAGAAAATTTAAAACACAAGAGACGAATTTACAGAAATGTAAGTATATATTTAAAAATACATTATTTAAAAGTCGTCATTAAAGGCAACCGGAAATAAACAAACCAACGAGTTGAGTGGAAATTTCCGTTTAGGAACTAGAATATTAACAACACAACAATAATAGCACAACAGCAAAGTGTTAAAATAATGTAGCCATTGACATTTCCGTAACAACTACTTTACAAGGATACTACTTACTTTTAATAAGAGCTACAAATAATTATTGTATAAGAAACTAAATTAATTACTTACAGAAGGTAGTCTTTTTGGTTTGCCAACGTAAAATTTTACACTTAAAACTTTAAAATATTTTTAAAAAATTTTAACCATAAAACACTTGTTAGATCATTAGAAATAATTACTTTTAACGGGAATTGTTAAGAATTTTAAAACCCTTAATATTAATTAGAGATTAAAGTGAAATATTTATAATGAATTTTAAAAAGAATTTCTGGTAAACAGTAATATGAAAGAGAAATAGACACTACGTTCTCTTTAAAACAAAAAAAAAAAAATAAAAATAAATAAAATAAACAAATTTTGAACATAGAAATAAAAATAAGTTTAAAAAATTCGATTTTTTTCATGTAAAACAAGTACGGGCGTGACCGACCATATGATACCCTACACCTGCTATGAAAAATATTGACCAAGCCGGATAAATTTTTTTGAATATATTTATATTTATATAATATTTATTTGTGCTGAATTTCATTGCGATATTTTTGTTTATAAGTAAATTTTGGACATTCAAGTAATATTCAAAAGGCGACTTTGTATGGGAGGCCCGATCTTTATGAAATTTTGAAAGGTCATCAAGGTTTTATAAAACGTAGTTGTGCCGCTTTTTATCGATATACAGTTATATTTAACATAATTATGAGCTCTTTTCGGGGGGTGCTGTATGAGGCTAGGTGAAATACTGAACCGATTTTATTAATTTTCAATAGGCTTCGTCCTTGGGTCAAAAAAGCGTGTGTTTCAAATTTCATCGAATTATCTTGAAAATTGCGACCTGTACTTTGCACGGATGTTTGTAACATACAAAAATATTGGTCCAATACAAACCTTTAAGTATACCGATCGATTCAGAATCATTTTTGAGTCGATTAAGACATGTCCGTCTGTCCGGCTGGCTGTCCATGTAAACCTTGTGCGCAAGGTACAGGCCGCAATTTTCAAGATAATTTGATGAAAATTTACCAAACATTTTTTTGGCACAGGGACGAAGCCTATTAATGATTTGGATTTATGGTAATATTCAACATAAAAGTTTCTTTATAAGAAAGAAAAATGTTAAAAATATACTCATGGTGTAGGGTATTATATGGTCGGCCATGCCCGACTATACTTTCCTATTTGTTTTAATTTAAAAATAGCTAAAATCTATAATGGACCGATTAAATCCAAAGTCTACACGTTTCATATTACATGTATGAAATTTTATTAAATTATCTCCAAAATTGTGGGATTTTCATGGGTGGACGGACATGGCATAATACAAACAGCAGCAAAGACGTGTAATACCTCTATATTGGTTTAATGTATAAATATGTATTGTGATTATTCGATTTACTAGTTGCATAGCTCCCATTTAGTATAATCCTTTTGCCAATCTCTGGTATTGAATAATCTATGATTAGTAATTACTTATAATAATGTTTGTATTTTTTAGAAATTAATAATTGAAATACAAAAAAAGTAGAATTCCGCTGTTACAAAAAAATTATAAATATGTCAAACTGAAGATTGTGATTGAAATATAATGAAATTTTTTACTGCTTAACAATTGTCTGCTATTAAAAATAAATCAACATTTTGCTGTATTTTATTTTTCTTTAATGAAATGTCTTCGTTTCTTTTCCACATCGCTTTGCCATTGATTGATTTTAATTAACAATTATAAAGACACTAATTGCATTTATAAAAAAATATTTATGAAATTGATAGACAGACAAAAAGGCAATCAAACAAACACACCAGCAGCAACAAAAGACAAAAGAAAAAAACATAAATAAAATATAAACAAATGCAAATTTTAATGAAAATCATAAACAAATGATTGATGGTTGAGAGAATAAATTTAAACATGAATAAACAAGTTTAAACAAAATTAAACATATACAAAACTCAAAAAAATAATATAAACTAATGCATACTTCTAGGCTTATGGCAGTGTTTTGATTGGTTTAATTGTTTCGTAATAGCAGACAGTTTTAATTGAAATAATTCTAATTCAATTGTTGTTTGTTTGTATTTGTATGGCAAATATAAATAAAATTATGTACAATTATAATTTGCCAAAAAGTCACTTTGTTTTCAGTAGCTAAACAGATCAAAAGTTTAGAAATCTAATTTTATATAAATACTATAATTGTGTTCAATTAACATAATAAAACAATAAAACCATTAACCACAATTAGCACAAATATTAAAGTTATTTTTAAATTAAACATTTTAAATTACTCACTTCTATCATATTCCAGCTTAAAACTCGATCTTATCACATCGCTGGCCATAGGATCCATACGAAATGTGAAGGGTCCTCCGTTCCCTCGCGCTCTATCGTCAGCATCTTTAGCTGCCACTTCTATAAATTTACGCGGGCTAACATTTTCAGGTAAAACGGGACGATAATCCTCCTTAAATACGGGAGCATTATCATTGACATCTTTAACGATGACCGTAAGTACCGCAGTCGCTGTGCGCGGTACTACACCATCATCTACCGCCAAAATTTCCAGTTGATGTCGTTCGTTGGTCTCACGATCTAAAGATCTTTGTATGCTTATCGCTCCCTTATCGCTAATAGCAAATTGACGTTTACGATTACTGGCTCTTACCAGTTTATAGCTAACCTTACTCTTGCCACCCTGATCGGCATCGGTAGCTTTGAACTGTTCCAATATCGTGCCAACTTTTGTATCTTCATACACCGACAATTCGATGCGTTCCCTCTCGAAATGCGGTGAGTTATCATTGATGTCACGCAGCTTAACCACCACCCATGAATAGGCCAAATGATATTTATCACTATCATTATTGCCCATATCGTTGACCTGTATGCGAAAACGAAAACCACTGCTCTGCATGGGATCTTCATAGTCCAACGGCTGTATGATTTTCAAGGAACCAGTACCATCAGTATTACGTACCATTGCAAATTTATCCGAACCCAAACCACTATTGGGCACTACTTTATATTGAAATGAATTTGTTTCATCCTCATCCTGCACTGTCACCGTTAGTATAGGTGTTTCTGGTATATAAGTGCCATTTGTTTCATCCACCTCCGTGAACCATTCGTCCTTGGTAAACATGGGTGGCATATCGTTTAAATCTTTTACTCTTATAGAAGCCGTACCAGTACCCTTAAGTCCACCACCATCCATGGCTACCACTTGTATGGAGTAGTCGGGCGTCCGCTCACGATCCAGACAACAGACTGCTGTCTTGATAACACCCGTATCGGGTTCGATTTCGAATATTGGTGCTCCCGTCTCTTCTTCGATGACATTTTTCTCTATCGAATATATAAGTTTGGCATGTGTACCCTCGTTGGGATCATCATAGTCTACGGCTGACATGGTCATCACTGCTAAACCGGAGGTGCCATTTTCCGTTACGTTACCATAATAAACGCCCTGAGGAAATTGTGGTGTATTGTCGTTGATATCTTTGAGATTAACTTGTATGTCGGCATAGCCGACTAGACCTTCACCGCCCTCATCTTGGGCAAATACTGTAAAGCGCCATTGTGGTCGGCCATTCGGTTGATCGCGATCAAGGGGCTGTAGGAAAAGAAAAAAAAAAACATTAATAATATTTTTATTTTTTTTAATTATATTTTTTTTACTTTTAAATAAATTAAACTTTTAAATGTTTGTAAAAAAACAAATATCAATGTTTGTGGTTATTTATTTTTTATTAATGTGTATGTTTGTGTATTTTGAAATTTAATTATAATTGTCAATCTAATAAGCTTATGTTAATGTCTGCGAGATAATTAAAATTATAATTGATTTTTTTCAAATGCATGTTTTGTTTGCAATTTATATATTAGCATGTTAAACATGAAATGAACAAATATTCGTTGATGAAAAATAAGTAAGAAATTATAGGTGGATATAGCCGACCCTAAGATTTAAATATATTTTATTATAGTATAGGACTAAAGTGGTTTATATTGCAAATAAATATTGTCACGATGCTTTTAGCATCTTTAAACGATCACATATTTGCAAGCAATGTTTATATAATGATCAGCCTGTGTATGTGTCCTGATCAGTTTCTCGCTTATTGCTGCCATGCCAAGCGCTCATTTAAGAAACTTTCGAAAAAGAAAATATTTATAATATAACATAAACATTATGCTGTATTTTAATAAACGCTCAAAACCCGTAAGTTAAAATGTAAAATGCAATTTCGTAGTACAAATGATGGACGGCCTTATTTCACGGTGGTCTTTTTCATCTACTGGCTAGACTTGACATCTACTAGTAGACGCCCCCGAATCCTTCAATAAAGAACTCAGGTGGCATAGTAGACCCGTGGCGGAATGACAGGCTGTATAGGCTCAAGTCCAATGCACACCCCGACAAGGAAGAAGCAATCACTGGTCTAAAGTCAACTGAAGGGGGTGACAAGTCCCAACATCAGGTTAAATCTAACCCCCGGTTATATCGGAGGATAACCACCCGTATGATGCCATGAAAGATTGCAATATTTAAAATACAATCCACATCATCTAATGACCCATTCAGTGCATTCCTTAACCTCTTTAAGCCCGCGCGACCACACACCTAGAGACATATTTGGTAGTTCAAAATACACAACAAAATGGATTAGGATCCCTCTTTTATGAACAGATAATGTAACAAAGAAAATAGATATTTCAAAGTCAATAAATTTCAATAATTGCCACGTCGCTTAGCATGTTTCAATATATCCTGTTGAGATGGCAACAGCACCGAAAAAGAAAAATCAGTACTAGTCAATCAATTTATCGCATCAGTTCCATTCTCATGATCATAAAGATCACTCTACGGGATGACAGGCAACCATTGAATACTGACCTGACAATTCCCCAGCATATACCGGCGTCCAATTTCACGAACGGTAAGATATACCGTTAGGATTTAGGAATTCAATATGCCCAATATTAATTCCCGGGAGTATAATGTTAACATTGCCAACTAGATATATTTGATAATTTGAAATAAATCTTTGACGACACGCCGCTTTTTATTAAAATTAATTTTTGTAAATCTGTTATAAATTCAAATTTCTACTTAATACTGATGTAACACTACTGAAGAAATTTACATTAAATGTACATACAGGAAATATCCGATGTTGGTAAAGTTCCACGTCCTCTTTGTGTGATTCAATTAGATATTAATATTATCAAATTCTATGTAGATTTTGCCATATTAGTAAGTCCGTCAGTATGTCAGTACATCCACCAAAAACGTGTACAGTGGACGGACGTTCAGTAGTACGAAGGCATATTATTACGAATAGGTAATTTGTTGCATTGTCTCCTCTATCCCAGCAAAAAATAGAAGCAGATTTGGAAAGCATTTGCTAGGGCCTACACTTGTTATGAAAGATTACATGATTTAAATATTCTCGCGTAGAGGCTCTTTCTAGGGAATCCAAAATGTGCATATTTCACAGTGCTGAAATTGTGCACACAGATCCTTGATTTAAAAATTTAAAAAGCTACAAACATCGGTATTCAAAATATTTTGTGCAAAGCAATAATTTTAAGATGCTGTTGAGGAAGCATTCAGGTATGAAGTATATATTTTTTGCTTCCAAATCAAGAATATTTTTGCTGGGAATATTTTGTTAATGTTCCCAGATTGTTACGCAGAAAATGCTCTTTAGGTGGTATTGAACATGGTCCTTTTTTTATACCCTCCACCACCATCAGTGGTGATAGAGGGTATATATAACTTTGTCATTCCGTGTGTAACACCAAGAAATATTCATCTGAGACCCAACAAAGTATATATATTCTGGGTCCTTATCAAATTCTGAGTCGATCTACCTATGTCCGTCTGTCCGTCTGTCTGTGAAAAACACGCTCACGATAAAACGAAGCAATAGAAGTTAACCAAATTCACTCATTAGTTAATCAAGACATCGATATAAAATTTGGTACAAATAATGATCTTATATACAGAAATATTACAATGAATGATTTTTTGGATCGGTCCATATTTGGTCATAGCTCCCATACAAGGTCCCCTACCGAAAATCACTTAAACGCGCATAACTCATTACTAAATTAAGATATCGATATAAAATTTGGTACAAGTAATGATCTTATATACAGAAATATTAAAATGAAAGTTTTTTTGGATCGGTCCATAATTGGTCATAGCTCCCATACAAGGTCCCCTCCAGAAAATCACTTAAACGCACATAACGCATTACTAAATTAATATATCGATATAAAATTTAGTACAAGTATTGCTCTTAAATACAGAAATATTACAATGAAAGTTTTTATGGATCGGTCCATAATTGGTCATAGCTCTCATTCAAGGTCCCCTCCCGAAAATCACTTAAACGCACATAACTCATTACTAAATTAGGATATCGGTATAAAATTTGATACAAGTATTGCTTTTATATGCTGAAATATTACAATGAAAGATTTTTTTGATCGGTCCATATTTGGTCATAGCTCCCATACAAGGTCCCCTCCCGAAAATCACTTAAACGCGCATAACTCATTACTAAATTAAGATATCGATGTAAAAATAATTGGTCATAGCTTCCATAGAAGGTCCCCTCCCGAAAATCACTTAAACGTGCATAATTCATTACTAAAGATTTCGATATAAAATTTGGTAGAAGTATTGCTTTTATACTGAAATATAACCATGAAAGTTTCTTTGGATCGGTCCAAATTTGGTCATAGCTCCCATACAAGGTCCCCTCCCGAAAATAACTAAAACGCACATAACTCATTACTAAATTAAAATATCCATATAAAGTTTGGCACAAGTGTTGCTCATATATAGAGAAATAATAATATGAAATGTTATTCCGATGGGTCCATAATTGATCATAGCTACCACACAAGGTCCCTCTTAGAAAAACACAGATACAAGGTTCCCTTTCGAAAATCAGAAAAAACGCACATAACTCATAACCAAATATTGATATCCATACATTTATCAAAAATATTGCTCTTATATACATAAATTTACTATAAAATTGTTTTACGACTGGTCCATATTTGGTCATAGCTCTCATTCTAGGTCCAGAAAATCACTTAGATTCACAATATTTATTACCAAGTAATGATATAGATACAGAATTCTGAAATTTTGTAATTGGACATAGCTCCCATACAAAGTCCTTTTACGAAAATCTCTTAAACGCACATTACTTATTACCAAATTAAGCTATTGATACATAATTTGACAAAAATATTAGTTTTGTATACATCTATTTCTCCTATATTAGGCCCTGTCCCTAAAAGTGCTTTAACCGTATTTAAAAAGCATTATCAATTTGTGTTGAACAAAATTTTGTGTGGAACATAATTATATATGTATTTGTATTTTGAAAATCTCTAAATCTTTCACAAACGTACATACAAATTGCATGCAAATTACTAAATTTATAATGTTCAATAAATCTTGGAATTGTAATAGATTTAACTTTTGGGATTTTTTCTATTAAAGACATGAGAAAACTTATTTCTACAAATATTTGATCAATTAGAAAAGTAATAACATAAAAGTAGCTGGTGGAGGGTATATAAGATTCGGCACAGCTGAATATAGAACTCTAACTTGTTTTACATTGAAAAGTCCCTTGTTAGATATTTCTTTAAAACATATTATAATCAAACCTACTTTTTGTTTGGGTGACTGTTTCGGTAACCTTTTATGTTGTACAGTACTGTTTACAAATTTGTTAATAGTTTTTGAATATATTTGAGATAATATAATATTTAGTCCATAAATATTTTTGATGCCACTTTAGTCGCAATACGATTATTTAGGACAAAAAGTAGGCGTGTCACCTCCCATATAAATAAAATACAAAAATTCGTTTATCCGCGAAACTAATCGAACTAAATTTTGCACTAAGAATTTTAATATTTATCTGAATTTTGGAGGAAACACAACGGAATTTTATCTAGGGTGAAGAGGTTGTTTGAGGAGTTAATGATAATCATTCCCCATTTCATTGTAAAACTTATACTAATATAATTTTTATATTAATACAATTTTTACACTTAATGTTTTTAATGTATTTTTTAAGTTTAATTCTATGTAACGAATTCTATGTACAGAAACAAAAAAAAAAGTTGTTTTGAAATCATTTGCTATCATTACCACATGTTTATATACTAGGGTTGACCCAAAATGGAAATTTAAATTTTAGTTACCTTTTAGATACAATTTTTAATAATTTTTGTCCTGATCCTTGATCCATAATAATGTTAAAATGTTTCTTTTTTAAGGATTTTATGATTTTTTCATATATCTAGCTTTTTAACTACTTAATTAACATAATTATTCCTAAGCAAGCGCACATAGATTTCTGTAAATTCAAATAATTTTAATCAAGGTTTAATTTTTAAAAGCGATATATTTAATTGAGGATTATAAATTTCCCAAAAACTAGAAAGTTTTTATTACTTTGGCTTTTACAGATTGAATTAGTTCTATGAAAGGAATATGAAAAAATCATAAAAACCTGAAAAAAGGACATTTTTATCATTTGAATTAGCTCACCAAATATTGATATTAGGACAAAAATTTTAAGAAATGTTATATTAGAATCAATTAAACATTGACGCCTTTGTTTTTTCCATATAATTGGTCCACCCTAGTATATACATACATAAACAACATATGTACATATACATATTTACAATACATACTTATAATTTTAACCAGACTCATGATTTTTAAGTTCATTTTCATGTTGTTGTTTTACTATATTTTTTTGTTGTTCTATAAAAAAAAAAACTTTTTCATGTTAACAGGATTTTCGTCTATGTTTTACATAATCTTTATATATATTTGTGGTGAAAAGAGTATTAAATATTTTTGTTAAGTACTAAAAAGCTTTTAGTTTTTGAAAAAAAAGATATAAAACTATATTTGAGCAAAAGGGTAATGCAAAAATTTTAATTGTTAACATTTATCTTTAATGTTAAACAATCTGAATTTCTACTTTTAAAAATATTTTTTTTAACACAATTTTAATTTAAATTTAAAATAATTAGAGAAAATGTGGTCCTTTAATTTTGCAAACATATTTAATGAAATGTCAAAGTTTTTTTTAAATTAATTTCCTTGCAGTACTCTTATGTCCATGCAGTGTACAAATGCAAAGGAAAGAAAAAGTTTTAATTTAATTTTGTAGTTGTTTTGTTGGCATTTAATAAAGACTACTAATATGACCATTAGTACAAGACCAATGTTATTTAGTTGGGTTAGTGTAATAAAAACCGGAAAAAGAAAATTAAATAAAAAAAAATACAAAGAATAAATTGAGTTAAACATAATTAGCAAAGGGATACAAAAATGATGATAAGTATGCCATTTCGTAGAGTTTTTTAAAATTTTGAAAAAAAAAACACACTGAAACCTTTATTTAAATAAGTAGTTTTTGCTCTTTTCAAAGAATTTAATTTACTCACTTTAAATTAGAAATATATTTTATATCAGATTTTAATACTATAGATAATATTTGAATCAACTTACCTTTAAAACAAAAATATCACCCGTTGTACGATTTATATCAAATTTACTATTAGCTGTATTGTCAGGATCTATACCCTGACCGGTGAGAAAATATACAATATTTATGGGTCTATCTACATCGCCATCGGTGGCAGTAACCTTAAAAGGAAATAAAATACAATAAGAATTTATTGAAATTACTAGCAGCAATAAAAAAATTTATTGACTTATTGCTATATTTAAATTAATGATTTAAAAATAAATCACACGCACTTACAACATTCAGTTTCTTGAAAATTTGTACATATATATTTACCAGCAACTGCCAAATATTATATTTGTATTATTTTTTCTTTCTGTCTGTGTGTCTTTTAGCTGCTGGCCTTTTTTTTGTCAAAAAGTGTTAAGTTTATTTCAGGCTTATATCAGTATCCCTGAATGTATGTATTGTATATGTATGTATATAGTTATATGGAGAGAATTTATGTAGCAAAAAGTTTTCTCGTATATAGCACTGTGCATTGTACAATGCACAGTGCCAGATTTTCCTAATCTACACGCAGATAAAAAACATGATTGTGGTAACCATGTTCTGAAAGCCACATATTATGGTTAAAATTAAGATTGTAGTCTAAAGAACTATTGTTATTGTAACAATTTTGAAATATTATTTAAACATTTTTATCATAATATTTTTTATTTATCATAATATTGTTTGTTAAACATTACTACATTATAATCCACTATGATCAAAATGTCGTTTAAATAATCAGTAAAATTACAGTTTCATAGTTACCATTACACAGTTATTGAAAAAAGAATTATTTTTCAGTGAATCATACTCAAATTTTTAATTGCTATAAACATGAAAATAATAACAATAACAACAATATTGTTTAAATAAAATTAAAATTATACTTAAATGTTTTTGATTACAATATATTGTTACAGTGAACATAGTATAGTAATAGCATGCTTTTAATTATACTCAAGAATACCAAAATTGGCACTAACACAAGACGTGGTCGTGGACATTATATTAACGCATTTTTCACTTACGTAGACATGTACTTCGCCTACTTATTTAAGGCATTCTGATCTTATAAGGGTTTATTTAGTTTACTGTTTTTAAGTAAGTGCTTTTAATTATACTCAAGAATACCAAATTGACACTAACACAAGAAGTGGGCGTGGGTATGTGAAAAATTGAACACCATACTTCTAAAATTAGATTTTTGTTGTACCAGAATGTATTAAATGTGTCACTGGTAATATAAAAATTAATAATTAGGTACTGTAAATATTGGATCAAATAAACAATATAAACAGTGATTTAATCTACCAGAAGTTGTGTATAACAAAGGGACATATAGATCGGTATACGATCGTAAATAATGTCTGTACATGCCCTGCAAGTAGATGCTCTGCAAAAACGAAGACAGGTCTGAAACTAACTTAAATATATGAAAAATAAACTTCATTTTACATTGAAATATCCTAGTTAAGGAGTATGTAATCCATCCATGCATTAGCTCGGAGTAATCCCAAAATAACGGATCATTTACCTTAATAATTTTTACAGGAAGTAAGGAGCGTGTAAAGAGCAAACTAAAAATAATCCAAATATAAAGAATGAAAATACTTCATTAAACATTGTATCCCAAAAAAAAAATAAATTATATTTATTTTATTTTAAATTCATTCTGTTTAGCTTATCACAGTCAGAATAGTATTTTATTAAAAATGTTTGTTATTGAAACTTTAAGAAAAACATTAATTACTTACATAGAAATGCATTACATTTAAAAACTGAAAGTGGTTTCATTATGAAAGGATTTTTCGTTTTCTTTTTCTGAAGAAGCCAAAAATAAAGATATAATTCCACTTTCTATCGGAATGAAATTATTTGACAGGCCTGATAATAAAAGATATAAGATTATAATACCTTCAATATATATTTATTAGTCTGTCTGTTGAAAGGACAATAATGTCTTAATAAGGTGCCAGTGATCATAATTTTTGTAGGTTTAATTCATCGAAAATATTCTCAATCAACATAAGTTAATCCATCGACATTAACTTACTTAATTTTATTATAATCACACTGTACCTCATATATAATTGTGTTTAAGAATGCGTGTGCATAAAACATTTATTTTTGTCCCTTTAAAGGCCATAAATTCATACATTGTTTTAACAGAAAAAAAAGAAAATGATGATGTTGTAAAATTAAATATTTTGTTGTTGTTGTTTTAATATTTTTCTTGCTGTTTGTCGCTCATTTCACTTTAAATTGTTACTTTGCAACATTGTGGCTGATAATTGTTGTGGGTGCGTTACTGTATTTTATTTTGCCACACATACAAATAAATAATATTAAATTATTTGAATTTATTATACAGTTTAAATTCATTGTTTAAGGCTAAAAAAAGAAAACACTCAAATATACAATGGAATAATTTACATACATTTATTTTTTAGCAAATAATATTGTTTTTCTTGCCGTCAATAACTCCTTTTGTAATCAAACAGCTGCATAAACAGACAGACAGACGAATGGCAGGACGTGTAAGTGTGCATATAATTGTCTGTGGTAAATTTATTTTTGTTTTAAAACATTTAAAAAACATGTATAACAAACTTCTCGTCCTTTAAATGTACATATACATATAAATATTTTTATATTTATATTGTGTATTTGGGTCGAACGTTATACAATGGTCATGAAATTGCATTTATAACAATTCATAACAATTCAGGCGTTAAAATACATACAATTTAAAACAATGTCGGTTCAAGCTATACCAAGTTTTCATTTTTTTTGCTTTTGTCTTTTAAATTTTTTGGTTACTACAAATCCGTACATATACAGCTGATGAAAACATACATATGTATGTTTATATAACTTTTGTTTATAAATTATTTGAAATCATTTGGGTATTGTTTTATATTACAATACCCGTGTGTACATTTTTTCTGACGCTCTACGAAAAAAGTTTATCGTTTTCTACGTTTGTTTAATACATGTGTATATCACTCGACGCTTTAAAGGTTTAAATTTTTTTCAAATAAATTAATGGAAAGGGAATTTTAAAAACAAAGTTAATCACGACATGATCGTGATTCACCTTAATCTAACTAGAACTGAACTAGAACTGAACTAGAACTGAACTAGAACTGAACTAGAACTGAACTAGAACTGAACTAGAACTGAACTAGAACTGAACTAGAACTGAACTAGAACTGAACTAGAACTGAACTAGAACTGAACTAGAACTGAACTAGAACTGAACTAGAACTGAACTAGAACTGAACTAGAACTGAACTAGAACTGAACTAGAACTGAACTAGAACTGAACTAGAATTGAAGTAGAACTAAAGTAAAATAGAACAACTTCATTAATCAACTGATTAATCATTTTGTATATAATAACGGTTATTTTGTCTTAAAATGCCTTAATAAAAATGAAGTGCATCGTGCGTATGATTAATGTTGAATTCTATAGAACGCATTATCAAAAATGTAAAAAGAAACTTACCTGTAATATACGTTTAGGAAAATTACGATCATCTTCTTCTGTAATTTGTGTACGATATGTTTGACGATCAAATGTCGGTGGATTATCATTAACATCCCGTACATTTATTATAACGGTGGTGTAATTTGTCTTACGACTACGTGAAGCTTCCAAGCGTAATTCATACTGCCGAAGAAAAAAATATATAGTATAATTAAATTTTATATGTGGTTAAATCGTAATTATATAAAAAAATACTAAAACCAAGATTTCTTTCACATACGTAGTTTTCAGCTGCCATTTCAGTTTATTTATTTTATAAGTGAGTTTTAGTTGTATAATTTTTTTTATATTTTAGTTTCTACTTAGTAGTCGTTAAAGCTTTTTGTCTACTTTTTAGTTTCGGTGCTTTTTTTGTGTAAATGTGTATTTAAAAAGTTTAATGTCTTCGAAAAAATCTGCATAAAACTTTGTTTAGTGTTATGTGATTTTTCCTATTTTTAGTTTTTTGTTGTTGATTTTTGTAAAAGAAAAAGTTCCCCATAAATATGCCATTAGAGTGCTATGATTTCATTTTTGTATAAAAAATAGCTAATATGCAAATCTCACATAAGACTGAATGTAACTGATGTCATGATCTCCATACTTTTTGTAGCATGTCAAAAAGTTGCAACTACAAAAGGAAACTTCAATGTTACTATTGTCATATTAAGTGGGTAAGTTTAAAACAATTGTGGGTGAAATTTTCTATAAGAAGATTCTAAGGCTAAAAAGTTAATCTTAAAAGTTATTAAAGCACAATATACTTAAAATTGATATTACTATGTCACTATAATCTCTAATATGAGATTATGTAAAGATTATTTCATCACCTTTTGTATTGGTTTTTGCAAAGCAGAAAAATTGAAATAAATTGACACAGTATAACATCATTCTGTTGCTATTTTAAATATTTTCTAAAGTCGCTGCTAATTTTTAAAATTACAATAATTCCTTTTTTCCCTCAGTTGGCATTTCCGTTTAATATAACTTTTATATAATTTTAGTAGTATTTATTTAATTTATTTTATTTTAATTTTCTAAAAATATTTTATTTGCAAAATAAAAAAGTACTTTATAAAGTTTTTGCAACTTTTTTATATGTTTGTTTGCACACATACTTATTTTATGTTTAATGCATGAGTGATGTGATTTTTATAATTTCTACAAAGTCTTGTCTGCAGGAAAGACAGAGAGAGAAAGGAAACTTAACATATTTTTGTCACATTTAAAAGAAGAGTAATTGTTTTTTTATTGCATACTTTGCGGTGTCATTTGCATAGACATAAAAGGTGTACGTACATACATACATACGTACTACTTTTTAAAGGAAATGTTTTAATAATTTGTAAAAGTTCGACATGATGGAAAAGTTGGCATAGAATCAAGATATTTTAACAGCTTCTTTCTGTCTATGCTCTGATACCTGGTGTGATGACCGGAAAGAACATAAAGAAATGAGATTTGTTCTAAAATCTTCTATAAATTTAAATTGTAATTTTGGACGGGGAAAAATTCCATATGTAACTAAGTTTTAAGTACTTAGCATCAAGTACTAACAAATATAGAAAAAATAAAAATGTATTTACTTAAAACAATAACTAAAAGTTTTCACAAAAATATATGAAATTTGTATTGAAATATAAAAACAATTTTTGATTATTTGTAACAATTTTTTGTTAATGAAAAGACATAATATCTAACGTGTGTTTTTCAAATGAAAAATTTATGTTGATGAAAAATAAAATAATTCAGACTAGAGTTTGAATCAAATAAAAGACAATTTTTTTTAATTTCTCATGTAAAATGTCCTAAGTAGGATTCGAACTCGAGCCTTTTAAAAATACAATATATGGTAAAACTAAAAAAATAATATTGTTATATGATAAATGCTGCATTATTTTAGTGTATCATATTGCCATACTTACCCTTGGTCTAGTTTCATAATCTAAGGGTGATGCTACGAATATAGCTCCAGTATTATTATGTACACCAAAAGCATTGCCTATGTTACCGCCTGTGATCGAGTATCGAATACTCGAGGCTAAAAATAGAAAAAATTAAATAAATAATTTTAATTGTTATTGTAAATATTAAATTTAAAAATAAATAAAACAAGTAAGAGTGTTATATTCGGCCATGCCGAATCTTATATACCCACCATCAAATCATTCTTATTAATAAATTTTGATATTATCGATCTTTGTAATCATATGTCAATATTAATATGAACATCGAGGAAATATTTGGAAGAGGGCCTTTAACCTTAATAGGGGCATAGGGTAGGGGCTCATACAAATATTTTACAGCCAATAAGTTATGAGTCAGTTATAGACCGATTTCCTACAAAACTTGTTTATGTAGAATATGAACGCTGTAAGCTAGTAATGAGCTTTAAGGTAATTTTTTTAAGAGGGCTTTACAAGGGGGATATGGTTAATTAAGGACCGATCCTTCTAAAATTTGATAAACAGCTTTTAGCTTTCAAAAAACTTGTTTATGTAGAATTTTACTGGTGTATTAACATTTTTGAGTGAAAAGAAAATCACTTTAGTTCCTATAAAACTTTTTTATGTCGAATTTTATTGCTATATATGTTTTTTAAGGTCAGATATAAGCATTAAAGTCATTTTCTGAAGTGGACCTTATATGGGGGCTAGGCGAAATCGTGAACCGATATTGCCCATTTTCAATACCAAACTAACTACATCAACTATAAGTATCTGTGCAAAATTTCAGCTCGCTATCTACTTCCATACGGACTCTATCGTGTTTTCAACAGACAGACGGACAGACAGACGGACAGACAGACAGACAGACGGACAGACAGACGGACAGACGGACAGACAGACGGACAGACAGACAGACGGACAGACGGACAGACGGACATGGCTAAATCGTCTTTAAATCTAATAAGGACCCAGAATATATATACTTTTATGGGTCTTAGACGAACATTTCAATGTGTTACAAACGGAATGACAAAAACAATATACCCCCCATCTTTTTTGATGGTGGGTATAAAAATAAAAAGTATTTTTAAAATCCGGAATCAAGTCTATTCTAGTCTATACTCTAGTCTATGGTCTTTTCTATAGTCTAGTCTATGGTCTAGTCTATGGTCTAGTCTATGGTCTAGTCTATAGTCTAGTCTATAGTCTAGTCTATAGTCTAGTCTATAGTCCAGTCTATAGTCTAGTCTATAGTCTATAGTCTAGTCTATAGTCTAGTCTATAGTCTAGTCTATAGTCTAGTCTATAGTCTAGTCTATAGTCTAGTCTATAGTCTAGTCTATAGTATAGTCTATAGTCTAGTCTATAGCCTAGTATATAGTCTAGTCTGTAGTCTAGTCTTTTTTCTTGTCTACTCTGTATGGTCTGGTCTATAGTGCGATTTAAAGTCTAGTCTACTGTCCAGTCTATAGTATAGTTTATAGTCTGCATTCTAGTCTAGTTTAAGTTCTATATTCCAATACTTAGCCTATTTTTTTGGTCTTAGGTAGATTCCAATAGGCGTATGTATTATTAAATGTGGCTAAATACTACGATGAGTTACTCTCCTGGAAGGTGGGCATGCAAAATTTGCTGAGTATTTTAAATATATTTAAGTCCGATTAGCGAAATCGGCATTTATATCGTTGTGTGGCGTAGGAAATAAATGTACTTATAAGTTGAGTACCTTAATAATTTTTCCAAATCTGTTACTATACTATGTTGTTTCGTTAAAACAAAGCGAATAAAATAAAAATTCCTTTATCTTACAACTTCCTATAAATTTATACGAATTTCATGCAAATTAATCCTCTTAGCTTTTTAATATGAAAGATTTTTATTTATTTAGAAGCCTTTTTGTATTGATAATGAGAAACATTTGACTTAATTTTTCCGATCCTGGTATTGAAATGAAACATATTCTGTTTCAAATATTGCATACCCCCTATTATTATATTTTATTTGTTACATATTTTTAGGATATAAATTTCCACTTAAACAAATACTAATACTAATTCTTGTTTTTTGTTAGGCCCATAAATTTCCTCTAATAAATTTTCTATACATTTATCTCTATTTATGCGTTAAACATTTTCAATATTGTACAATTTTACTATTTACAATTCGTTTTATTATTAATGGAAATTCTTTATAGAACTAACTCGTGTAGTACTTTATGTCAAATAATTGTGTTTTTTTTTATTAAAACTTCAATAATTTCGCAGAATATTTAATAATACTTTTGTTTGTGTTTCATATTTTATACTTGTGTATTTATTTATTTTTATCTTTTTTGGTTTATTGAGGGGTCTTCTAAGTAATTGTGTTTAATTTTCACATAATTTGTTTCGTTCTTAACAGAAAACTGTTTGTTTTTATTTTCGTCTGGGGGTTGTGTAGAGCCGGATATAAAATTATGATTTATTTAACTAAAGAAATACATTTAGACTTGGAGGCGACAATTTTAAAAGTTTTCTTTTTTTTAAATAAACAGATGAGTAATTTTGTTTTGAGGGATGAGGTTTGGGAATTTTAAACACTCATCAGGTTTTTTTTTATATCATTGAGGAGCAGTTGTTGAAGTTTTAAAAAGTAAACTTAATAATAAAGCTGCTTTATTTATATTTTGTATTGTTTAGTGTAAAATGAAAAATGTTTAAATAATGCTAAAGTTTAAGTTGCTTTTAATATTGGCCTCAGGACAAAAAAAAAAAAAATGTGAATTTTGTAAGGAAGTCATAAATATTAAATTATATTAAAGACCTTACATGATGTTTGTTAAATATTGGACAATTGAAAAGTAAATTTTAGGGCAACGTTAAGTAAGTGAAGATAAAAGGAAGTTAGTATGTTAAATTGTAAAGTATATGCTCGATAAGACAATTTTTATAACAAACACAACTGGAGAGGGGGTGGTAATATTCCTTTAAATTATTAATGATGTCTAAACATAACATTGATCTTATCAGTTCAATGATGTCTGTCTCTTACAAAGTTTATGCCTACACAGTTTACCCCCGTATTCGTAAAGATATTAATCGCTTATTTTAGGTTTATTACGCACATTTTCCATCAATAACCTTATTAAGCATTTATAAATATGGGGATTAGTGAAGAAATTTGAAGCATTTCTTTGCCAATTGAATCCAAATCATTTTAAATATTTCCAAATATTTTCAAAAACTATTTTCTAAAACACTATGTATTGATATACGCGTATTGAATAGTTCGGTGGCGATGTCCATCGATCACTGAAGTTTTTTTCAGTCAGAGATAAATTGTTTTCAAGTTGACTTACAGTTGGATGAACTTCTAGTCTCTAGAGACCTCTAAACTTTTTAAATCATACAAAATACTTCTATAAACTATTACTCCCTTTTTATAATTCAGTCACTCCTAGACATGATCTAGCTGATTATTAGAGTATAACATTTGTGGTGAATCTGGAAAAATTTGGTTCATTTGTTGTAAAATAAATTAGACTTTTGCACCAATACTGGTTAACATATTTCCCAACATCCAGAAGGCAATTACGACGACATTAATTGATTAAGTTATATTTAAGATCGTGTTGGACTTTAGGAGAGACATAACCGAGTAATCTTTCAGTAGTAGGTAAATAGATTAATAGGAGGATATTTAGTACATCAAATCCGAAGAAATACACCTATTGTGTGCTCCTTATTTTTCAATGTTAATTAACACAATTCAGTGTTAGTCAGGGAGGTTATTTCCATAATAACATTACTTCCAAGATACTAACATCACATCCAAGATATTTAGATCTAACTTCCGTAATAACATTACTTCGAAGATACAGTGTCAGTGGCAAAGAAAGTGCTCTAGAGTTTCACTGTCCTCTCCACATACTCTTCATTCGTCTGACTCCGCACGCCAAATCTGTGTAGATGTGCTCGCAATCCATTCAGAATACGTACCCCATACTAACTTTGGACTTCTTCATTTTGAGGAGATTTCTCGTCTTGTTTTCATCGGGATCACCCCATTGGATCTTTGTGGTTCATTATTCGAAAAGTTTGTCGTTAATCAGTCTAACTCCCTCGAGCTCCTTTCTCTTTAATACTAAACCTTACCTCTGGGAGAGTATTCAGTTAAAGCTTTCTTATAATTCAGTACGGTCTTAGATTTAATTCTATCACCTGATATCGCACTAATTGCCATCTGGCGCTGTGGGAGCCATATTTGCTCTATTGCTCGGACTTTCAGTAGTAGTAGTTCAAAAGTAGCTCTCAAGAGGCATGTTTAGTTGTATGTTTGAATGTCCTCCTCTTCCAATCAATACTTAATAAATATTCTAGTAGCTGGCTTTCAGACAAACGACTTTACGAAATTATAATATTCCCGAAGAATTCCAAATCTAAGTAAAAACCATACCCATACATAAAGATCACATTTCTACTGTTATGCGTTTCTTTTCATAGAAAATTTGCTAAAACACTTCGAATATTTTTCACCAAAAGCAATAACATCGTAAAACCATTCCTAACCTTTGCATGTTTCCCAGACAGACTTATATTTATTAATTAATTAATTTTTTTCCATATACTTACACTCATTGTGATTTTTGGCATTAACTGTGAGTACTGTTGTCTGTAAATCGGCATTTTCATCAATTTCAGTCTCGTATAAAAATTTATCAAAATAAGGCGGTGAATCGTTTTTATCGGCAATACCAATACGTACAAATTTTGTAACTGTAATGAAAAATACAAAAGAAAAACGAAAATTTAATTTAAATGTTTTTATTATATTAAATATATATTTTTATTAGATATTTTTTTGTAATTTTATATATTTTAGTTTAAAACTTTTTTAATAATTGTTTAGAATTTTTTCCCCTAAATATAAACAAACAACAACTAATACTGCTTTACAAAAGTGAAAACGAAAAAAAAACTTTTACTTAAAGTAGTTTCTTAGAAAAATATGTTTATACTTAGAGGAAAACTATGTACATATACATATGTAGAATATGTGTGTGTTAGTAAGTTTTGTATTTATTTGTATATGCTCTAGAAAGTAACATGGGTCTAAGTGCATAATGGCAGAACGAAGAAATGAAAATTCAAAATAAAAAACCAGCATTTAATTGTAGTTTCAGATTATAATATTTTATTTATAAGCTATTTTATATAAAATGTTTGCTGGGTTTTCGCTGCTGATTTCTGAGAAATCTTAAACTAATGTATGTTAGGCTTTCTTACACATACACACACAATCTCTTGCACATATTGTTAGATTTGTATAAAAAAAATAAGAACACTCGTTGTTGTTGGTTTTCTAGAAAAAAAATAATAAAAAATATGTGTTTTTTTATATGACTTCTTTAAAAAGTAAAAAAGTTTTCCATAACATTCCTTTTTATAAAGTTTTTTTATATGTTTTTTTATAATTTTATAGAATATTATAAATACAAAAATGCATAAAAAAGTTTAAACTGGATTTTATAGTTAAAATATAAGTAGAATAGTTAAATTTAGCAAAAACCATACTCATTTTAGAAAATAAACTATAAAAAAGTATTTAAATTAAATTTTGTTTTTTGTTATTTTAAAGCTGATATTTTTGAATTGAATTTTAAAAATTTGTATAAAGAATATTTCTTGTAATTTATACTAAACAAAAAGGAATAAGTATTTTATAACCAAAATCTTTTCTGTAATCACAACTTTGATTTGTACGTTGTATTATTCAATCAATAGATAAGAAGTTACTATGATCTCTAAAACTAAGAAATAGTAAAGTTCTGCCTAGAACGGAACGTTAAATTTAGTGATAGACGAGTTCTTAGCGCACTCTTCAGTTTATAAAAGAGTACCAGATATTTAGCGTCCTTGTCATACCTTGTCCTTGTCAGGACGTCCTGAACAAATATAGACCAATGCAGAAAGACAAGGATATCATATACATATATGATTATGTATACACACAACAGTCACAACATAAGATTTTTAATTGTCCTGCAATTCTATAGTGCAAAGTGACTGGATTATGTACAGCACCGGTGCCTGAAGATAAGTAGTTAAAATCAAGCATCAACTTAAGTAACAATGTTAAATAAGAAGTCGTAATAAAAAGTTAAATCGTTATGATCATGATCATTAAAACTGTAAGAAAATCCCGCCAGATGGTTGTTGTATTGGTGAACTCTAGCTCAACGCACTAAGTAGTAGAAATCGTATTTAATCAGTTCAAAACCATTTTGGAACTTATTAAATTTCAGAATTAGTAGAAAAAGTTGAAAAGAGGTAAAATTTTTTTGACCAGAATAAGTTTAAAACCCTGTAAATGCTGCGTGCATATGTTCCTCAGTCTTGTGACTACCATGGTAATAGACAGTCAGACAAATTAACAAGAAATAGATTTGCTTTGAAAATCTCTAATGCTATTTCCCTTGGATTCTAGAGGTATCCATCTTTTGCTGTGTATGTCTGGCCTAAAGTATGCAATCATTTATTTATATAAGCCTTAAAGTATACCATATTTTTTGCTTAAAATTACGACGTAGTTTAAAGTAAATCAATTCTTGGAATATTCCCGAAAATCCTAAAATTTTAGTGAAAAATGTTTATTTGTTAAAATTTATACATAGAAGCCACATAGAAACATACATTAAATATTACAGGCGCTCTCAGAACAACTCCTTCGAAGGCGCTGTTCACTATGCTGAACTGGCTCCCGGTCGATCTCCTTGCAAGGAAATTGGCTATGTCAACTGCGGCCAGTGGCAAGTGGAATCAATGCTCCATTGGCCATGCTAGGATCATGGATCTTATATCGGATAATCAGTATATTGTTGATTATTGTATTCCAGTACCGTCTCTAGTGAGAAGGTTCCAATATCTTATCTCTTCGGAGTCTGAGGAATCTCCCCTTCCGCCAATTAATTGTTTCCGAGTGTATACAGACGGATCCAAGACGACGAAAGGAGTGGGTGGTGGCATTTTCATTGAGGAATTTGGAACGAAAATCTCCTTCCGACTTAATGATGAATGTAGTATCCTTCAGGCTGAAATATCGGCGATAAGAAGGGTGGTAAATTGGCTAAGGTACTATCGGATATCTAATAGGGATATCAGAATTTATACTGATAGTCAAGCTGCTATTAAATCCCTAACTGGTGTGTTCTCCACATCCAAAATTGTCCATGAATGCCGGACGTCTCTCAATGGGATGGCGAGACATTCGAACATCACCCTAATTTGGTTAAAGGGACATGGGATTTCGTATGGCAACGGTATTGCTGACACATTGGCAAGAGCTGGCACAGCAGCATGGACATAGATCAGTTCTGCGGTATACCTCTACTTGCAGTTAAGAGGCAAATCAGTGAAAAATGCCTCTGCATCGCTCGCGACATATGGTCGCGTGAACATACGTGCACAACATGTAGAGTGCTGTGGCCACAAATGGATCCTCAAAGATCAAAATATCTTCTTGGTCTCCAAAGACCGCAGTTAAGTAGGCTGATATCGATTATCACTGGCCACTGTAAATTTGGGAACCATGCCAGACGCATTGGTCTCCCGTTCAACGATTACTGTAGGAGTTGTCAAAATGAGGATGAAGAAGAGACCATTACTCATCTTCTCTGTGATTGTCCTGCTTTGGCGGAGGCTCGTTTTCAGACGCTTGGATCGACCTACTTTGGAGATCTAACCGAGCTGTCAAATATTAAATTAGAACGTCTTCTAGAGTTCATTAATTTGTCAAATTGGGTGTGAATCCTATAACTCACACTACTCACCCATGGCAACTGCCCTGGCTTTCTCACTTCTCATCCTCTCCTTCTCTTTGCAACTGTTTCTGTTCTTTCACTCTCCTCAATCTCTCCCTCTCTTCTCTTTTCTTCCTTACAGGTATTTTTACAAAGGGATTAACATGGACCCAAGAAAAGCCGACATTGGCTACCTGTGCAAACCTAACCTAACCTACATTAACAAATATATTTATATATAAATACCCAGCTACTATACTGGGTATGCTTTGCTACCGTAAAAGCAATGTAAATTAATGTTCATATTCATTTAAAAGCTTTCATGCGAAATGATAAGGCTTTTGCTATAATAGTTTTCCAGACATACGATTTTTGCTATTTTTTAATACAGGAGGTTCCATTCCCGATATTAATAGTCCGCATTTTTTCTTAAATGTTCAGAAAAAAATGCAAAATTTAAAGAAGCTTTATTAATTTCCCAGTTAAATAAATTTTTGTATATTTTATTCATATGGGAGGTGCAACGTGCCCATTGATAGTCCGCCAATTTATTACACAAAATGTTTACATTGATGGGTAATTGCAAAATTTTAAAATTCTAACTCAAATAGTTTCCCAGATAGGCGAATTTCTGTATTCAATTTTTATGGGAAGTGCCACGCCCCTACTGCTACTTCACTCCTTTTTTTTCTTAAATAATCATATTGACACTAAAGTAGTTCTGACAAAATTTGAGGACTATAGCTGTTATATTTTCTCAGATATACGGATTTAACCTTTTTTTAACGCCCACTATAGAAATTTTAAAATTTTAACTACATTAGTTTCCCAGGTAAATAAATTTTAGTATGTAATTCCTAGGGGTGGTGCCACTCCCCCTATTGTTAGTCCATCAGTTTTTTGCCCTAAATATTCGTGGCTCCTAAAAATTGAGGACTCTAGCTGTTATAGTTTTACAGATGTACTAATTTAAGATTTGTTTATATGGGAGTTGTAACGCCCACTGTATCTGGGCTGTTCATTTTGTCAACATGTGTTCATATGGACGTCAAAGTGGTCCATACAAAATTTGAAGACTTTAGAGATATGCGAATTTTAATACTGATTTTGTATGTGAGCGTGGTATCTCGTCCACTTAACATTTTGAAATAAGAGGTAGCTTTATAATTCCTTCCAGATATATAGGAAGACACTGTGAAAGAATAAAATCGCTCCATCCGTTAAGCAGTCTAAAAACTTCAAACAAACACACATTTATTCTTGTATATAAGTATATAGATACAATTTTACCCTAAAAAACAAAAATATCATATTACTTATTAGAGTGGGAAATCACTCAAAATATTTGTTTAAAATTACAAACATAATGCCAGTAGTTTTATGCATTTGAAATACTTACACCATCAATACTTGTATCCGATAAAAATTCAATAACACAAATTCTAAACAGACATTTGAAGCAATAAAACATATTAAATTTCAACAAATTGGCATTTAGACGTGTAAAATTTTTAAGAACTAAGACATTGATTGACACATTAAAAAACAAAAGATATTTCATAAATAAAGAGAAAAAGTTTCTTGAAAAATTTAATTCGAGTTTTTAAGTTTTATTAATAAAACAGGGGAATTAAAAATTTTTAAAGGAAAATGTTTTAAAAGTTAAAAGTAATGTATTGTTTATTAATAAATTATGTTTAAATTATGTTTTTAATTTTTTATTTATTTAATAATATTTGTTAGTTTTTTCCTTACAACTTTTGCATGTATTATTTGCATTATGTGTTCAATGCATATAAGATGGCAAAGGACACTGCATAATTTCCATAATATTTATACATTTATCATCATTTTAAAATACGATATAATATTTTTTGGTTCCTCTTTCTGCTTTTTGATATCCAGAAATAAGAATTTTAACCATGGGGAAGCCGTCAAGTAGAAGAATTAAGAAAAAAACTCAACTGAAATGCGTATGACAGTTCGTGCTGAGAATATGAGTGTAGAATGAACAAAAAGAAGATAAAAATGCTTTATTTGAGATGACTGACCGACCTCCTTCATTATATTTTAAGCCGAGTTTTTTTTTTCTTAAGTTGAGTGAAATGAACAGGAAATGCTCTAGATAGATAGATAGATAGATAGATAGATAGATAGATAGATAGATAGATAGATAGATAGATAGATAGATAGATAGATAGATAGATAGATAGATAGATAGATAGATAGATAGATAGATAGATAGATAGATAGATAGATAGATAGATAGATAGATAGATAGATAGATAGATAGATAGATATATAGATAGACAGATAGATAGATAGATAGATAGATAGATAGATAGATAGATAGATAGATAGATAGATAGATAGATAGATAGATAGATAGATAGATAGATAGATAGATAGATAGATAGATGGATAAATAGATAAATAGATAAATAGATAAATAGATAAATAGATAGATAGATAGATAGATAGATAGATAGATAGATAGATAGATAGATAGATAGATAGATAGATAGATAGATAGATAGATAGATAGATAGATAGATAGATAGATAGATAGATAGATAGATAGATAGATAGATAGATAGATAGATAGATAGATAGATAGATAGATAGATAGATAGATGGATAGATAGATAGATAGATAGATAGATAGATAGATAGATAGATAGATAGATAGATAGATAGATAGATAGATAGATAGATAGATAGATAGATAGATAGATAGATAGATAGATAGATAGATAGATAGATAGATAGATAGATAGATAGATAGATAGATAGTTAGTTAGTTAGTTAGTTAGTTAGTTAGTTAGTTAGTAAGTTAGTTAGTTAGTTAGTTAGTTAGTTAGTTAGTTAGTTAGTTAGTTAGTTAGTTAGTTAGTTAGTAAGTTAGTAAGTTAGTTAGTTAGTAAGTTAGATAGATAGTTTGTTTGTATTTCACTAACTAATTGGTTAGTAAGTTAGTTAATGCATTTCTTTTCTTCAACAAATAACGAAAAAAATTTCTGAAAACTTTCGATACACACTATCTTCATCATCAAATTGTGGACTACAATTCAAAATTTATGATTTGTAAACCATGTAAACAAAATGCTTTTAGAATATTTATAAGAAAATTTATTATTTATAATGTATCCCATATTCCTTTTGATTTCATATAAAGGCTGTTTAAACAAAAAAACAAACTCAATCTTATTTTCTCAATATCCTTTGGCTATCAATATAAACAAGATCCTTGAATTATACTAATGTAACAGAAAATACAAATTCTTGTTATGCAGAAAACAAATCTATTTAAAATGTATTTTTGTACTTTAAACAACAATCATTTATTTCCTTAAAGCATATTTCAAGAAACACACAACTTTAACATGAAATCAAGAGTTAAACCTTTCATGCATCACAATTTTTGTATAAATAACAGAAAGCAAAACATGCTTGTTTTTTTTAGGAAAAAAAGGAAAATTATCCTTTAAAAGATACAGAATTCGCTTGAAAAGAAAACAACAAATAAAATTGAAAATAAACAGCTCAAACTTAAATCTTTCAAAATAAACCAAAAACCTAAAACCAACTGAATTGATGTGAAATGAAATTGAAACTGAACACGAAACTACAATAAAATAAAATGACAATTTGTGTAAGTAAAGTTTAGAAATTTACGGCAGAAATTGAACCCTTTTTTTATACATATTAAATGAAGTGTATTTATATTTTGCTTCATTTGTTTTGTGTCGGTGTATTGTTCGAATATTAAAATAACGGTCTGGAATAATATTGCTTGTCTAAAATTATATGTTTAGGAAGAAAAATTAATAGAAATTTGTAAGTTGGTGGGAAAAATAAAACCAAATGACTATGGTCCTGTGCAAAGGTTAAAATGTTAATGTTAATTTTGTAAATGTTGTTAAAGAGAATAATCATTTAATACATTTGATACAGTTTAATGTTTGAATCAAAAAGTAAATGTTTTTCTCTTTTAGTATCAAACCATTGTCAAGGCGTCATAGCAGGTATGAAGAAAACAGCCGAACTAACTAACTAACTACCTAAATACCTAACTACCTAACTACCTAACTAACTAACTGACTAACTAACCATCTAAATTATTTTTTATGCCTTTAAGCGTTTCCTTGGAGTTCCAGAAAATTTCCAAAAATAGTTCTAAAATTTTAATAATAATAATTTTAATAATTTTAAAAGTTTTACAAATGTTTCTATTCATTTACATTTGCATGAGAAATATTAAAAAAAAAATAATATATTATAATAATCTAATAAAACTAAGTCATTACGTTAAATATACGCATTAAACCTTTATCCTCATTAGCTTGCGTAAAATGTATTTGGGGTACAGTCCTGGGAACATTTAAAACCTTTTTACATCCGAACAATATAGACCGAAAGAAAATAGTAAAGAAATTAGGTCGATATCTTTCTCATTCTTGCGGAATTTTCGATTTGAATTTTGAGAATTTCGGAAAAAGCTAATTTTTCCCTTAAGTGTCTAGATTTAAAAATAAACTTTTAAAGAATACATAATTCCAGATAATATGAAATATACATTTGAAGTTTTAGTAAAATTGAAATTGAACCGATAAATTGTGAAAGTTGAACTTAAGCTGTACAATATTTCCCAATATTGTATTTCCCAATATTCTCTTTAAACCCTAGTGAATACTATTTTGTTATCAACCAATGAACATTTAAGATAAAATCAAAAAGTATGTGAACAAATTATTCAATGCCATTTTGCGAGAAAATGCTGTATGATAGAAAAAAATGATTATGATTTGATAAAGGTTTCAAAAGTTTTCACAATCCTTCATTTTGTTGGCGTTTCCTTGTATAATTACTTTGTTTAACTTTATCGTTTAAATGAAACCCCTTTTTATAAATCAATATTAGATGTGCATATTTCACAAATAGTTTGAAATATGCATATCTTGATTTTGGTGTAGTTTTTTTTTTAACAAAGGATCAGTGAACTATGATGGCAATAAATGTAAAGGAAATAGCAAAGAAAAATAAAAACTTAAAATTTTTTGCAAATAGAAAAAAATGAAAAAGCAAACGTGTATTCCAAACTAACATAAACTTTGAATAAATAAGCTTCATGATGCATTTCTGTTATTCACTCTTGCACAACTTGAATGTGTTTTTGACATGACATTAATGTAACCATTTCTTGTATCAAAATTTTTACAGAAACTGCCAACATATATACACAAAAAATACACATTATAGCAGTAAACAAAGAAAGGAAACTACATATAAACAAAAGGAAACTAGAATATGTCACGTTAAAAGAAAAAACTTTGGAATTAATAACATATTTTTATAAAAAAAACATGTTGTATGTTTAAATATAAAATTCTGAAAAAATGCTTCTAGCAGACAAGTAACTATTGGCAACAGGTTGTCATAAGAAAATATTAACAATTTTATAAAAAAAAATTTATAAATAATTAAATGTTTAAAGATGTTATTAAATATTTTAGATGTTTAATTTTTGGGGGAAACTGCATTGAATTCTTTTCATATATTTATGTCACCTTTCACACACAATTTTTCTTAACACTGACGTATAATTAATATTATTTAAAAAAATACCCTCAATTAATATTAAGTATACGCTTAGGAGTACATATAATGAATATAATAGTTGTTTAAAAAAAAAACGTATGGTTTATTTTTTAGATAATAAAATAAACTTACTGCAAATGTCTTTTATTACCTCATAATTTATAAAAAAAATTATCTTTTACGACTATTTAACAGAAAATTTTTTTTTCTTAGCTGTAAAATTATTACTAGAAAAGTGTAGGTTTAAAAATTGTTATAAATTTATAAGTTTTCTTTGTGAAAATATAAGCAAATACATTAAAAAATATATAAGTATTTTATGTTCTTGAAAATAATTAGTTTACATTTCGTGCTTTATTTTAATTTCATAAACAGATTATTATTTTCACTAACACTTCAAACTGTGTTTGGGGAGAAAGTTTAAATTTATTTAGTTAATGAAATTGCAAGATGTAACAGTTTTTTGTTAGAATTCTTAAAAAGCTTTCAAATATAATTAGACATTATTTTTATGTGTGTTACTTAACATTAAGCATACAATTTATTAGTATTTTAATAATGAACTTTGGTGTTTTCATAATCTTTCTTCAAGAACACGGACAACAAATGACACACCATCTGTGATCTTGACACTTTAAAGCGTCCACCATCTGTATGTAAAGCCATGGTAGAGGGTTAACCTGTGTGGATTGTTTTGGAAATGTCTTCATTGAGAAAAAAAAAAAAACAAATAACTAAGTCTCACCTCCTATCA
>NC_060950.1:29593601-29596943 GCF_022045245.1 Lucilia cuprina | reverse complement strand
TAGATAGATAGATAGATAGATAGATAGATAGATAGATAGATAGATAGATAGATAGATAGATAGATAGATAGATAGATAGATAGATAGATAGATAGATAAATAGATATTTACGCTTTTTATTTACCTATCATAAAGTTTCAATAAATTTTGGACCTATTCTCTATCTTTCAGGTTTCGTTGTGTACTATACGATTATTGCATATCTAACATGGACTTGTATTCTCAGTTACGACACTTGGAAATCATTAACAAAAATTAATCAAGATGAAACTTCATTTGGTACATATTTTTTGATCGGTTGTTTCATACCATTGTTATTGACATTTCTCACGTATATGGCCCACATTTCTAATTTACCCAATGAATGGAAACCGGGAATGGAAGGAGATGTTTGTGCAGTTAATAGTACGCCTTTTTTATAATTTAAAATTATCTTAAAAAACAATTAATTAAATTGAATTGCAGCTATACGTTGGTCCGCTGTTATATACTACTATATACCATGTTGTGTCGTATTCTTTTTTAGTATAACGCTATACGTGCGCATAGTGGTCTTTAAGAAAAAACATAGTGAGGAATTACAAAGCTTATTTGGTCATGGTCCCGAGCCACTGTTAGAGAGGTAAAATAGCAAGACATTTAAATACACTCTACACCATTTCATTTCTATTTCCTTACAGATTCGCTTTACTTTTTCGAATTTTTCTTTTTATGGGCATTTCATGGTCTTTAGATATTTTATCGTATTTCTTTCGTTTATTTTTTGGCGCAGAAGACTATTTTATTTATACAGCTTTAGATCTTTTCAATGCTTTTCATGTAAGTCGTAGTTTTAGGCGAATATGAAATATAGCTTAAGGAATTAAATTTATTGGTTGTTACAAATATTTAGTTAAACAAATTAAGTATAATTTTAAATTCTTTGGCTCATTTGTTTTGTAGTTTTCAACAATTTCCTCTTATGCAAAAACGAATATAAGGTTAGCTATGTGTATTAAAACCTATTTCTATAAATAAGTTATAATAACTGTGTAGTAAAACATAGTCAACTTTAATGATCGTTTTCGCATAAGGCAATTTGTACTTATTTAGGTGTATTACATATTAACATATTTATTTTTTTTCTTTTAGGGTTTCTTTGTATTTTTAGCGTTTATATGCCGCAAGTCAGTTTTGCAAAAAATCCAAAGGAAAATTTCATTAACAAGAAAACATAAATCAAATTTTTTTTAAAAAATAAACAAGAACATTTACAAAAAAAAATCAAAGATTGTTAATCATCTATCTATCTATCTATCTATCTATCTATCTATCTATCTATCTATCTATCTATCTATCTATCTATCTATCTATCTATCTATCTATCTATCTATCTATCTATCTATCTATCTATCTATCTATCTATCTATCTATCTATCTATCTATCTATCTATCTATCTATCTATCTATCTATCTATCTATCTATCTATCTATCTATCTAACCCACTACCTTCTGTTTAACAGACTAACAACATTAACTTTTTACATACCATATATCTGACACGGAACGCTAGACAAATCTATACCCGATATGGTATAAAAACATATCATCGTATATGACATCGTTACAAATGACAGATATGTTACAAAACATTTGCATTTGGCATCTTCGAAACGTTGCATATAACAATAACAGATCATGGTCAATATAAGGAATGGTATAGAAAATGCCATTGCTGTAAAAGAGAAAACAAAACCAAGACAGTTAAAATATAAATATTTTAAGAGTTTACTTCTAAAAAACTTACCCCATATTTTGAACCAGGGTATAACAATGGTTTCACCGCAAACAATTGGATTTATTATGAATTGATATTTATCGTTGAGGATCTCGATATCGAAACAGTATTCTTTAATTGTTAAATTTCGATGATCATGTTGACGTAGTAACATACTATCCTGAAAAATTTTGTAATTATTAAGGAAATCCATATTCAGATGATAGTGCCAGATGTACATAACCCGTCCGCTAGATCGATTATCGGGAATTGGTTATGTTGCTGATATATCTACATTGGTTTCATATGTATTTTACATTTGAACACTTATCGTATATATTTTTATTATAAAAATTTACTTTTTTCTATACAGTAATGCTTAATTATAAAAAAATATTACTTTTGGGAGAATAAAAAGCACATTCTGAAGCTAATGTGAATCAATAAATAAAAATTACCTCATACAAAGTCCATTCGTTGTGCTGTTCCAATTCTGGCGACAACATATAGCCATTTTCAATATTACACACATTTCCATAAATCAAATGAAAATCCTTTAGTAAATGTTTACTCTTCACTATGCCCCCGCTAAAAGTAACATTTTTTTGAAAACCATAATCCACACAATTTGATTTATATTGTTCATAGAACATTTCCAAATCATCGGAACAAAATGGCAGACACTGTTTAACGGCACAAATACAACCGCGTTTATGAGTTTGGACATTTTTGGAAGTTTTATCATTAATAAGAATCGTATAGTTATAGTCCCTTACGAATTCTGGCGGTATAAGTGTGTCATTGTGATATAAATATGAACCATTTGGCAGTAGAGGCGTATCTGTTAAGTCCACTGTGTATATGAAAGGACAGTCTTTGGTAAAATCACTTTGTATTGGTGTCGTGAATTTGAATAAAATTAATATAAATATTAAATTAAAATTGTGTAAAATCATTTTATTATTATTTTTTTATATTAATTAGTTTTTAAGTAAACTTTTTGTTAAGAGAGATTATAATAAACTGACTATTTGCATTAATAAGTCTTATGTAGCTTGCATATAAGTGGAGGTACTTCCCCTTTTATACTTCTATAAAATATTGGAAATATTTATACGTTCTTTTACCACAAAGGCGGTGGCAGAATATTTTACTTAGACATGTATTTGAATGTATGTTTGTGTAATCAAATTATTATATATTTGACTAAAAAACAGGGTGTTTCAAAAATTCTAATGCGGACTTATGAGTTTAACCAACAGACTTCGTTCTTGAGCGATGAAAATTGTGATCTATATCAGACGGTTTACATAAAGACACAGACAAAAAGCAAGAACCAGACTAAAGACCAGACCATAGGCCAGACCATAGACCAGACCATAGACCAAACCATAGACCAGACCATAGACCAGACCATAGACCAGACCATACACCAGACCATAGACCAGACCATAGACCATACCATAGACCAGACCAGACCATAGACCAGACCAGACCATAGACCAGACCATAGACCAGACCATAGACCAGACCATAGACCAGACCATAGACCAGACCATAGACCAGACCATAGACCAGACCATAG
>NC_060950.1:29498805-29593376 GCF_022045245.1 Lucilia cuprina | reverse complement strand
ACCAGACCATAGACCAGACCATAGACCAGACCATAGACCAGACCATAGACCAGACCATAGACCAGACCATAGACCAGACCATAGACCAGACCATAGACCAGACCATGGGCCATTTCCAGGTAGTTAATGCTTTAAAGAGGGTTTTTATTCTTTTTTGGTACATTTAAAATAATGATTTTAAACTGTATTATCACTTTAGGGTAAAAATATTTTCATTTTATGTTAAATCCAATTAAGAGTATTACGATGCATGACATTTCATATTATTCCTTAACATTTTTTATACTCTACATCACCATAGTCTGAAGGGTATTATACGTTTGTGCTGATGTTTGTAACGCACACAAATATTGGTCCTTCACCCACCTTAAAGTATGCCGATCGACTCAGAATCACTTTCTAAATTGATTAAGCCATGTAAGTCCGTCCGTCTGTCTGGCTGCCTATCCAAGTAAACCTTGAGTATACGATAAGTTTTTGGCCCAACGACGAAGCTCATTGAAAATGTTTAAAATCGGTCAATTATTTCACCTAGCCCCCATACAATCCTACCTTTCGGAAAGGGCTTTTGAGTTCATAATTATGTTAAACATTGTAGTATTTCCACAAAAACCAGGAAATGTCATGTCAGTACGTCCGTCAGCTAGCACCCATACAGTCCTACCATTCGGAAAGGGCTTTTGAGTTCATAATTATGTTAAACATTGTAGTATCTCCACAAAAATCAGGACATGTCATGTCAGTCCGTCTGGCTGTCCACGTAAACTTTGAGTGCAAGTTACAGGATGCAATTTTCAAGATATTGTATAATACGTTTGGCTTATTGAGTTTATAATTATGTTAAACATTGTATTATCTCTACAAAAATAGTGAAAACTTAGTTTTATATACATCTTTATAATACTACCGACATTCGTAATTATCGGACTTTTTATAACCCTAGCCACCATATAAAGGTCAATAATTCAGTTATAAATACTAGTACCATGATGACAGCAAACATTGTTAAAATAATTCGGAATTAAGGCAAACAACTTAAATACTTTATTATTAAGAAAAATCATAATTTATAACATACTCAATCGTGTAGGGTATCATATGGTCGGCTATCCTCGACTATACTTTCCCACTTGTTTAACATTAAATTTCATTTTCTGTTATTGTTGTTGTTTCTGTTTTTGTTGTTATTTACTACTGCAGCTAATTAAACAGTTGTCAACACCGTAAGCTATAATTGTTGGTTGGTTTCTTCTTGTGTTCTCTCTTCCTTTTATACTAGAAGTCTGTGTAATGTTTCGCTTTTCCCTTCATTTATTTCCTCTGCTCATTGGTTGGTTAATATGTGTGTTTTCTTAAGAACTTTGTGTTCATTAAGGTCACTGCCGTGTCATTAATCTTATTCACAACATTATATTTAATTTTTGTGTGAAGTAGAATATTTTTTTCTTCTTTGTATATAAGTATACGTATTTTGTGTATTTTTCATAGACTTAAAATTTTAAATTATGAATTAGTTTTACAAAAAAGTTGTGTGTTTTTATTTGTGGGGTTTTTAATGAAATGCTTTTTAATAAACACAAGTTAAGAAAATAATACTCAAGTTGTTTTTGTCAACTTTAAATATATCGTAAGATCGAAACAGTAGTAAAAATTGTAGTGTAAACTAATAACTATTTCCCAAACAAAAATTTATTTGTATACTTTTTACTTGTTGTCACAGATTTTTACTTTATAGTTGTGTTCATACATTTTTTTCTTCTGTTTTAATTTCAGTTTTATATGGTTTTCATTTGAATGAATTTTGAAATTAAATTTAATTAAAAAATGTTTTGTTGTTTGCCCAACTGGTGCCGGTAATATTGGCAACAGACTTTGCGGCTATTGGCATTTGAAAAAAAAAATATTTATGTCAAAATTAATTTATTTTTAATAAATATTTTTTGCAAATCATATTGTTAAACACATGTCATTTATTTATATGTTTTTTTTTGCTCTCCTCTATAAGTTACATTATTCTATTTCTCAGGAACACTTTTTCCTTTTCATATCAAAAAGTTTGTAATAACAAATAAAATTAAAACAAAAAATTTAAAATATAATTTTCTAATCTAGTTATTTTTAATAACCATATATCTAGTTTAAGCATTATACTCTCAAAGTTTTAAATTATTTTATTCAATTATTTTAATACTCAATACAGTATTATTAGACCAAAAGATATATAAATTTATAATGAAAATTTTATTTAAAAAGGATTTTCTGTTCATATGAATGTAACCCCACAAAAATAAAAACCGAAATATTTATATTTCTTCCAAAAGCTTATATCTAAGGTTTACCTTTGAAATTGTAAAGCAAATAATTTTAAGAAAAATATAAAATTTCTTTTCAAAAACTATTAATAAAAAATATGGATTTTATAAAAATTACCCAAACAATTTTATTGCAAATACAAACAAACTTACTTGTTGTAACTTTTAATAGCAATTTAGTTTTCTTAGTAATATTGGAAAAGAATAAGGAAAAGGTGAAACTATAAAACTAAATAATTTTCCTTTGCTGTTTTCTATGGAATTTGTTCATTATAGTGTTAAGAGCAAAATGTGTTTTGGCTTAAGATTGTTACAGTTAAAAATAATAGTTCTATATAGTACTATACATTGATGTAGGGGCGAACTATTCTTTAGTCTAGTCTATAGTTCTATAGTCTAGTCTATAGTCTAGTCTATAGTCTAGTCTATAGTCTAGTCTATAGTCTAGTCTATAGTCTAGTCTATAGTCTAGTCTATAGTCTAGTCTATAGTCTAGTCTATAGTCTAGTCTATAGTCTAGTCTATAGACCAGTCTATAGTCTGGTCGATAGTCTATAGTCTATTCTATAGTCTAGTCTATAGTCTAGTCTATAGTCTAGTCTAGAGTCTAGTCTATAGTCTAGTATATAGTCTAGTATATAGTCTAGGCTATAGTCTAGTCTGTAGTCTAGTCCATATTCTAATCTATAGACTAGTCTATAGTCCAGTCTAACCATACTCCCGGAAGATAATTTTGTTAATTAGTAGAATTCGTGCTACAAAAAATGTATGACCCATACATACTGTGCTGTGGATGTCGAACAAGTAGACTTTGTTGTTTGTCTGTTGTGCTTTTATATGCTCCGATATTTGTTCTGTATACTCCTCGTAAGTCACAAGGTGCGATTCTGACTTGGCTATAACTCGCTGCAAGATACGCATTAGAATACAGCTAAAATGAAGACACCTAACTGAGTAAATTATTGCTCGAAATTGTTAAGACTTGTTCCATAATTATCTTAAGGAATTTTTACGAATGGAAAAAGGTTTACTATAAGGTATATTATTTTATTTAAAAACTATTTTGTTTCTTATATTTTATAATACAAATTTAATATCCTTATACCACTTTCATACAACAATCATAGATGAACTTTTTCAAATAAAAAACTGAAAATTGTCATTTTGGTGTTCTTTTTCGGTTGTTTTTTTTTTACTTATAATACCAACGTATTAAGTATCATTCCAATGTATGACTTTTGTATATATTTATCTATAAAAATGTTTTCATATAACCAATGTTAATATTTGAGAGTATTATATCATAAAATTGCAAATTTATTTCTTTTGATATGTTATGGATATATAGAAAATATTTCTAGTTTTGTTTCTGAATGTCCTTTTAGTTGGCTTCTCATAAACTCATGTATTTATATGTGTATATTTGTGTGCAAATAACTCCCATAAGCTTTTCGAGAAAAGAAAAAAAATGAAGAAAATCTTGTTTAATATTTCTTTATTTTCTCGACAAGACAATTTTCAGTTGTACAATTTTGTATTTCAAATGTATTTTGTGTTATTTTGTTACGTTCTACTGATATATAGAAATTTGTGTAATAAAAAACAAGCTTAGCAACTTGTTAACTATTTTGGACAAACAAGAATATATTACTAAATTGCACAATGGGCCTGGATGTCGATATGTAAAGATTTTACTGCGTTAACATTTTATAAAATAAAGCAAGGTATTTAAGAGGTTGGTGTCTTAATTGTATTTTTGTGATAATTACCTTTCACGCCAGATGTAGGAATGGAGGAGCATAATAAGACCGTTTTGTTGTATTTAGAACTTGTGTATAGTATTCATATTTGGCAACCCATTGTGCAAATTTTTTATTAAATATATTTTTGGAGATATTTTTTTTTTCTAGAGTACATTTTGTCTGATTATTTTTTTGCAAAATGCTGTTTCTGTTGAGTTCTATTACACATGTAATTTGGTTTCTTTGCTAGAAATTAATGAAATATACTCATACTCATGTTGATTGTACTAAACAATTTGAAAGAGTAAATTTTATTGGATACCCACACATCCAAATAAATAAATTCCCTAAAAAAACAAATTATTATATTTTGTATTCATTCATGTAAAACGTAAAAGATTACACAGGCTCAGATACTTTCTAATACACCCACAAACATACATACATTAGTATGTAAACACATCCTCGTAGTTCTAAAAGGTGTCAATGTATCCATTTTAGTTAAATGTCTAACAACTTGTTTCAATAGAATTTATGTAAATTTGTATCAATTGTAACTTGGAAAGTGATACTCTATTCTGAAAGCAAAACAATTTTGGTCAACATTAAAAATAAGACCGTCATCATACACTGCAGGTATAATCCTACACATCTATTTAAATATGAAATTAAACCATTAGACAAACATGGAATACTAAGTTATTTTCATATGAAGATAAAAATTTCTTTGTGTATGGACTATGAGAAGGTTCAAATTCAAACAAATTTTAGAAATTACATACGTACAAATTTTGAAAACTTTTACCAAAAAATATTTTGTTTATACATTTAATCTAAAATGTAAATAATATTTAGGTATCAGTTTATATTTGTTTAAACTTACATATTTATATGTTTGTATTTTTGAAATAAGTGAATAATTTGACATTTACATTAGGGTGGCTGCAATTTACAATTTATCTAATAGAATGGCAATATTTCATTGAATTGAATAATTTTTTTCGAAATTTTAATAATTTAACATGAATCTTAATATTAAAATTTAAAATCTGATCTTGATTTGCAGAAGGTACATGTCAAGATTACCATTAGGGGGCTGGCACATTCTATATAAATGAAATTCAAAAACTCGTTAATCTTGGAAACTATTACAGTTATAATCTTAAAAATTTGCACGAGTAACTTTAGCAACAATGTTAACATTTTGAGAAATAAATTGACGGAATCCTATATTAATAATAAACAAAAATTCTTTAATCTGGGAAACTAACTAAACTAAATTATTTGCACCAAGAACTTCAATATTTATCTGAACATTTTGAAGAAGAAAGGGCGGACTGTGAGTCCCCATATGAATTAATCAGAAAAATTCGTATATATGAGAAAACATTAGAGCTAGAATCTTGAAATTCTACATTAAAAGTGCTGTATTCGGCGGTGCCGAATCTTAAATACTCTACTCCAGCAACTTTTGTATTAAAAATTTTAATATATTATCGTAATATTCTCGTGATCATCGTATGGGAGTAATGGCTGATTGAAATTTTAAAGTTACTTTTCTGTACAAAGAAGTAATATTAGGTAATAAGATATGTTTATTTAAGTGATTTTTAGGTGTTTAAGTGGTTTTCAGAAGGGACTTTGTATGGTAGCTATTTGGCACTAATTGTGGGCTAAGTTTTGTATAAATATAAGCGTTAGGTTATGAGTAATGTGCTAGAGGGAGGATGTGGTCAATTGTGGACCAACCAGAAAACAATTTTACGGTAACATTTATGTATATAAATGTAATATTTGTGACAAATTTTGTCTAAATATCTTAATTAGCTAATGAGTTATGTTCGTTTAAGTGATTTTTGGGAGGGATCTTGTAAGTAAACTATGATCAATTGTGAACCGATCGGAAAAAAAGTTCAAAAAAGATTTCTATATACAAAGGTAATATTTGTGACAAATATCCTTATTAGGTTGTGAGTTATGAGCAAATGCTTTGTAAAGGAGCTATGAACAAATATTGACCGATAAAAAAATTTGCTTGTCCTGAATTCTATTTAAATATCGCCTCTAACGGAAGTAATTAACAAAAAACAGATTTTTCGGGAATATGTATGGTAGGAATACGAAATTGGGAACCGATTCTGCCAATTTTCAATCAGTCTCAAGCCCTTATGGAGAAACAAAAGTGTGGTGAATTTCATGGAATTATATTGGATACTTTTTATGAAAATTTTATTAGATGGTATAAAAAAGCGTAAATTTTTCGTTTTTTTTTTACATATTGATTCATAACTCTTCCCGATGTGAACAGATTTTGCTTATTTTTAAACAATACGGAAAAATTAAGAACATTTTGGGTGAATTTGGTTAAATTCCATTCCTTCGTTTAATCGTGAGCGTGTTTTACACGGAGAGACGGACTTATCTCAATCGACTCAGAATTTGATAAGGACGTAGAAAATATATATACATTGTTATGTCTTAGATGAATATTTCTTGGTGTTTCACACGGAATCTGAATGTGTATGTGAAAACCATTAATTACTTGACGCGCAATAAAATAGTGTAATGTACTCACAATTTCGAAAATTTTTTTATTCTCTTATTTTTGAGAATTTCACCAGAAATTTAAATTTTCACCTAAAAACTAATATTCATTTCTCGTGCGGTATGAACATTTCTGAAAAGATCCCTTGTTGTTTTTTAAGAAGTTTTATTTAATTTTGTAAACATTGATTGTGTTAAATTACCAAATGTAATTTTATTTATCTTTGGGATTATTTAAAACATAAACATATTTTATGCCCATTTAGGTTTAGTAATGCTTTTTAAGGTATTACTCATGTTTTGAATATACAATTAGAAAAGCTTAAATAAGTATTTGCTTAAAATATATTTACATGCATACATATGTATTTATGTATATACAATGTGTATTTATGAATTTCGTAAGATGTAATTATGTAAGTTATACTCGTAAACAAAATTATTATATAATATAGAAACAAAAATTTAATTTTTCAAGTAAATGGAGTCTTAAGTGTAAACTTGTAAAGGTAAGATAATATTGAGTTAGCAAACAAGACAGTTTTATTTAAATGGTTTAGCTATTTTTACCAATGTCTATACTAAGGATTAATATCATAATACGAACTAATCTCTTTGTATGCTTGAGTTAATGATCATTCCTTTTTGTTTATTTTAATAATTATTTGCAAAATTGTAAAAAGTCAGCCTTAAGCATTTAGAGATAATTTAAATAAGTAGCGTATGATAAGTATATAATTTTCAATAATTAAATATAAATCATACGCAACAGGACTAATTAAGCGTATAATTAGAAAAAATCTGTCAAATTAAAAAAAGTTAATATGCAATGCAACTTATGTAAAATGCAAATGTTTCAAGGGATTTAAATTTAATAGCCAGTTAACATCCACAGGGAGAATAATATTTAAGTGTATAATATAAAAATAAATAAAAATATATATATATATATATATTATATATATTATATATTATATATATATATATATATATATATATATATATATATAATATATATATATATATATATATATAATATATATATTATATATATTATATATATATATATATATATATATTATATATATATATATATATATATATAATATATATATATAATATATATATATATATATATATATATATATATATATATATATATATATATATATATATATATATAAATATTTACAAGGCTGACACTTATAGCAAATGTTATGTACTGAAAGTGCGTAATAATTCTCTTAACATCTATCATCAGTAAAATTTAAATAAATATGACCCAGTTATATGGGAATTTTCCCCAACCATCGTATTAAGAGGAGCACGCTTTTGAACTTATAACTACTTAGTAACTATTTGTCTTATTTTACACTTTTCCAATGTGACAAAGTACTCTTACTTTAGCACATACAGTAAATAGTTATAGTAGCTGTCATTTATTTTTAAATTACAACGGAAAAACATTAATTAAAAACAAGAAAGAAGTTATAGTAGGGCGAGGCCAACCATATAATACCCTACACCTGTATACGAATAAAATGTTATTTAGTTTTCATAATAAAGTATATTAAGTTGAATTGTACCTTGCTTCAGATATACATAAGCCATTTATTGTTGAATAAAACAGTGGACATTTGAGTAAAATTTTGATTGAAGATTTTTATAGGTGCTAGGTTCGAATGAGGCCCTATAATTATAAAGTTCATCAGGGTCATCAAGGCTAGTATTGACCTTAAATTTGCAGCTTTTTTCGACATTCGCGTATATTACGACCTGCAGTTTGATTACAATGTTAACAAGCTCTTTTCGAGGGTTCAGTTGTATGGGGGGTAAGTGAAATATAACCCTTTTTTTTGCTTTTTCCCTGGAGCAATAGAATATCATGTACAAAATTTCATTGAATTATATGCAAAATTGCAACAAGGTTTACATGGACGGACAGAGAGACAGACAGACGGACATAGCTCAGAATATGATGTAGGGTATAAAGAGTATAAATGTATAGTCGAATATGGCCGATCATTTGTTACTCTACACAGTAAGTTTGTTAAAAAGTAGAGTTCCTATATAGATTTTGGTAGAAGAATTTATGTTGACATTAAAATTATTTATACAGAATTTCATTCTGTTATTTGACCTTCAACTGATTTTCTGGGGGCTATGGTCAAATGATGTCCGACCATTAGAAAATTAGAGTTTTCTAAAACTACATTTTGAGGATTTTTGTTAACCTTTAACATAATGCTGGCCTCAAAAGCCCAATTCAAGGGGTACGATTGTATGGGAGCTAGTTGAAATTATTTACCAATTTTCACCATTTTTGGCTATACATGAACACATACAGGCTTTTCGTGGATACACAGACAGACGTATTGATGGACGGATGAGCTAAATCGCAGCAGAAAGTGATTCTTAGCCGACTGGTATACTTTCAGGTGGGAGTAGAACCAATATTAGTTGGCGTTACAAACATCAGCACATATGTATAACACTCTATAGTGGCTTAGGTTATAAAAAATAGTATATTATTTAATATTCGGTTTGTAATTTCCTACGTGCTCAAGAGCGCATTCCATAAGCTTTTCATTTTTGTTTTCTTTTCGTTTTAATTAATATTTTACTTTATATTTTAATTTATAAATATATATTTTTTTCTGTTTTACAACTGGTTTCCCCCACAATATATACTTGCTGACCAAGGTCTCGCTCTGCTGCATGTGGATCTATGGAAAGTATGCGTACATATATATGCGACACTAACTGCAGTTTTTGCATTTACTTGCTTGTAATGATCTACATAAAACATAAACGCAAATGTTGAAATAAAAAAAATTATTTTTACTATTAAACATTTCCAAAAAAAGTACATAAAGATTGTCAAATTTTAGTTTTAAGTTTAGAAATAACTCAACAGCCGGTAGTTGCAACATTTTAGTTTATTTCTATATAATTAAAAAAGTTTTATTTTTATAAACAAGCAAACTAAGTACAAGAAAATTGATGTTTTATTTTTTCTTTTTCGAAGCATGCATAACAATTTGGTTTTTTGATGAAATTTTTAGAGGTTGTATCGGAGATTTAGCTCATATCGCCGTTATTTATTGGACAGTTTTGCGTTTTTGTCAAAAGCATGTCTGATCTTGCATATATTCTTAAAATTTATTTCAATATACATACAGACAGACAAAATGATGGACAGACGGACATGGCTTAATCGACAATGGATCCAGAATATATATTTTATTAGGGTTGGAAAATTATACTATAGACATTTAAACGGAATGACAAACTTAAATATTCCCTTCTCACGGCTTCTCCCATCTTGTTTTCAAAAGACAGTACACAGACAGGTAGACAGCGGGACAGACATACAGACGGATGGACAGATATATATTTTTAGAATATAAAAAGGATCCACCACATTATAAACTTTTCTGGTTCAAAGATCAATATACTTATCCCTTTGCTACAAATTATCTCCCATCTTTTCTGTTGGTCAGTATTGAAAATAATTCTTACAGAATTTCACTTGTCACAACTTGAAATGCAAGTAATGAGTTGTAATGAGTATTAAAGTTTTTCTTTCACTTTTTTAATACCATTTTGTGGTTGTGGCTTTTTGTAGCATTAAGATTTTTTTTAAGTTAAAAAAATGTATGTGTAAAGTTATTGTTGCTGCAATTTTTTTATAAAACTACTTTTTATATTGAATCAATATTGAAAATACTTAATTACTTATTTATTTTAAATTAACAAAAACCACAGAAACCAATATAAGGACAGTTTGAGTTTTACATCTCATTTAAAAATATTTAAAATTTCAAGTGAAGATTAAAGGAGTAAATTAAATATATTTTTGTTTTTTTTATTAAGCTTAAAGAAATACTAAGAGCCTAGATAATTTAAAGGAAATAAAGGTTTAGGTATTAATTATAATACATATGAATATAGTGTTTTTGGTTTTATTGCGAATATTAAACAAGTAAGAAGTTATAGTCGGGCGAGGCCGACCATATGATACCCTATGCCAGTGTACGAATAAAATGTAATTACGTTTTCATCATAAAGCATTTAAGTTGAATTGCACCTTGCCTCAGATATACATAAGCCATTTATTATTTAATAAAACTGTGGATATTTATCTTTTTAAAGGGGCTAGGGTCAAATGAGGCCCTATAATTATAAAGTTTATCAGGGTCATCAAGGCTAGTATTGAACTTGGTTTTACAGCTTTTTGTCTAGATACGGGTATATTAAACGTAATTATGAACTTAAAAGCCCTATTTGGCGGTTTTAGTTGTATGGGACCTAGGTGAGATAATGGACTGATGTTAACTATTTTCAATGGGCTTTTTCCACAGTACCATAAAATGTCATGCATTATCTCCAAAATTGCGACATGTAGTTAGAATGTTTACAAGCCCTTGTCATATAACAAATCCTCTCTTATTTAATTTTTATATAGGTTTTTCAAATTGATTTGTTATAAAATTTTAAATGTTAGTTAGCTTGAAAGGAGGATGTATACCAGTGTACACTTAATAAGGTAGCCTCGTCCGCACAGCTGATCATCAGCTTTTACAATCTTATCTGTCAAAATTCCTGTTTGTTTACAAAAAAATCGCAAGGTGTAAAAATTTTAAAAAGTGAAGAAAATTATGGTTTTAAAGGAGTTTTCTAGGTCAATCGTGATTAAATGTCTTTGTTATCCTTCTCTCTTGATAAAAAAAGAAAATCTTTAGCTCCGGCATACGTTCCAAATCAGTTTCAACTATTTTTAACACGACCAATCACTTTTCACAAAAAACACGTTTAATTCGGAAAATTGGTCTTCCCAATAGATATAGTTATGATTTTCAGACATTCCACGTTTAATTAATATAATATATTAATATTAATAGTTAAAAATTTAAATAATTGCTAAAAACTCATATTTTTATTGTGTTTATTTGTTGCTTTTTCATTCTACACACACAGCTTTTTTTGACAGATGGGATTATTCTACAATAACAAATCGCCTGTTGTTTTTGTATTGTTGTATTTGTTGTAGCGACGAGGCTACCTTATTAAGTGTACACTGATGTATACACATCAAATCCGAAGAAATACACCTAGGCCTCTATCGGGCCTGTTGTGCACTCCTTAACCAGTGCCACGGGTGGGAATGGAACCCACCACCTCCGGTCTACCAGACTAGAACACTATCCACTAACCTACCGGAGGCCACAAAATTCCACAAAAATTTTAAATAATTCATGATAATATTCAGCAAATTATACTTTTTGGCTAAAATTTCTGCTTAAATTCTTATACCCTACACCACTTTAGTGGGAAGGGTATATTGGGTTTGTGCTGATGTATATAACGAACAATAATATTGGTTCTATACCCACCTTAAAGGGTATGAGCAAAGCTTGTGCTGATATATGTAACGAACAATAATATTGGTCCTATACCCACCTTAAGTTTTCTGAGCTATGTCCGTCAGTCCGTCTGTTCGTAAGTCTGTCCATGTAAACATTGTAATCAAACTAAAAGTCGCAATTTTGAGGATAATGCAATAAAATTTTGTAAATGATCTTTCATTATTCCAGGGACGAAGCCTATTGAAAATGGTTAAGTTCGATCCATTATTGCACCTAGCCCCCATACAACTGAACCCGCCGAATGTTCATAATTATGTTGAATAAACACGTATGTCGACAAGTTCTATACTAGACTTGATGATCCTCATCAATTCTGTAATTATAGGGTCTCATATAAACATAGACCCTATGGAAAGGCCCTATCAAAAATTCACTTAAATGTCCACAATTTTATTCAACAATAAACGGCTTAAGTAAGTGTGAAGAAAGATACAATTCAATTTAATTGCTTTATTATGACAACTAAATCACATTTTATTTTTGTAAAAGGTATAGGATATTATATGGTCAGCCCCGCCCGTTTATGACTTGTTTATGGTTAGCTTTAAAATAATGAATAAAAATTAACATCAATCACAAAATGTAATCTTTCTAAAATACAAATTTTCTACAAATCTAATGGGTGTATACTTACTTATCTCTGCCATTATAGGCACAGACAAAAATATATTATTTTTAAAATTACTACAAAACTTAAGATTCTAATATTAATTTCAGTTACTTTTCGCCCAACACGTATAAACGCCCTTTTCTTAAATGAAATATGCATTTAGAATAAAAAAGCCATAAAAAATGTTTAATTTTTAAACAAATAAATTTTATCATGAGCAGCCTTTTAAGTGTAAATATTTATTTTTTTTTTATTAGATTTTTGGCAAATTTGTTGTTAATATTTTTTGCTGTTTTAAAAGCAGTTGAAAATTAAAACAATACTTACCCAAGTAGGTACTATTTGTTAAAACCCAAAAGATTTTTAATGGATCCACCATAACTACAACGACACCTGCCGCAACAACGACGACAATAAAAGTCGCGTTATAGACAACGTTAAGGCAGTTTAGCAGCAACAACAAGAACAGCAAAAGTAATTGTAAAAACGTTATTAGTATTACGGAGAAAAATTTTAATGATACTTGTTGTTGTTGCTGTTTTCTAAGTTGTTGTTTTTGATGTTTAGATTGTTGCTGCTGTTGTTTTAGTTGATTTTTTACTACTTGTGGGCAAAGTTGCTGTTGGTATTGTGTTCGTTTAATATTTTCCAAAATAATAGCAATAATAATGATGCTGACGTTGTTGGCGATGATGACGTTGATGATGGCAAATATGTATGTATGTTGTGCAAGACTTTGACTATAATATTGTTGATTTGCTTCCAGTTGTGTAGGAGGAAAAACAAGAAGTTGCAGGAGTTTAAATGAAAAATAATAAACAGACTGCCACACAAAAGCTTTAAACAATAAAAGCCAAAATAACAACAACTTAGTTGAGACAAAGCTGATGATGTTGTTGCCACAAATACTTTTACAATGAATACTGCCACTGCGTTTCTTTTAGTTGTTTTTGATAAAGTTCTTGTTGTTGTGGCAGTTATTCTTGTTGCTATTATTGCTGAAGCAGAAAATTTTTAGAAACACAACAGCAACAAAAGTAAGCGATGGCAATAATAATAATAATAATTTTTATTGCGTTGTTGTGGCTGGTACAAAATAAATTTATCTTGGTATTAAAATTGTTAAACTTGGTGTTGTTGTCTTCGTTGTTATTGTTAGTCAACAACAAAAAATTCTATTTGTCGTAGTTATGTTTTTGCTGATAGTCTTACACGCATAAATTACTTTTAAATTAAACAAAAAATATTTATTTTTAAATATATTTCCAGATAAAACTCTCCTCGTCTGCTGCTTCATGTATTTTAGTTTTTAAATCATATTGTTGCTGTGATTGTTTATGTATATTAAAAAATAGTTTAATTGTTTTATAGAAAATATTTTCACTTGTTGATTTATTTACCGCTTTTAATTTATTTTCATTTTTATTACGTTTCATTGCCCTAAAAGTTACCATCGGTTGTGTTCAAAAATTCCAATTGTGTTTAATTAATTTTTTATTTAATTTAAACTAATAAAATATTTAAATTAGTCTTACTTTTATAAGAATTGTTTGTTTTAGTTTTTTTGAACTTCATTCGCTTCATCATTTTGACACTATAATTTTAAAATTGTTTTAGGAAATTAATATATATTTTATTTAATTTGACTGATTGCACTAGCATTTTTTAAAAGATTTTTGAGCCATCTTTAAAAATCTAAATATCATTATAAAAATGTAGTCGAAATTTTAGATTTTAAAATATTAACCACATTTTCACTTTTTATTTGTTTAAAATTGAAATGAACCATACTTATTTTAATACAAATGTTCTCAAATCGTACAATAAATCAACCTCATTTTATGTACAACATAAAAAAACTTAAAAATATATACTTTCGATTTATCAAAATTTATCAGTTCTAGTTCAGTGCTAGTTCAGTTCTAGTTCAGTTCTAGTTCAGTTCTAGTTCAGTTCTAGTTCAGTTCTAGTTCAGTTCTAGTTCAGTTCTAGTTCAGTTCTAGTTCAGTTCTAGTTTAGTTCTAGTTTAGTTCTAGTTTAGTTCTAGTTCAGTTCTAGTTCAGTTCTAGTTCAGTTCTAGTTCAGTTCTAGTTCAGTTCTATTTCAGTTCTAGTTCAATTCATTTCCAATATGAATTTGTTCTGCACAAACAGGTATAATTGTAAAAAGTTTTAATTAGAAAACAAGCCAATAAAAAGATATTTTAAAGTAATTAAATAAATTAAAAAGCTGCATTGTCAAAAATGTCTGGGGAATGTAATTATATTTTTCTTTTATTTTCAACATGTCTTTATATACTTAATAATGTTTTAAAGGTTTACATTTTTATTATTTGTACCTTATTTGTTATTGATATTTTCTTACATTGTGTACATTGTATCCTTTTTTTAATTTTTTATGTTAACTATTGAAAGTGGAAGATCTCAAAAGAAGCAAACAATTGGAACATAAACCAACTCACTTGTACGATTTTGTTGATTCTATGGTCTATGTCTGTACCTCTTCAAAAATGTGATCATTATTAACATGCTATGCCATCATGATATTTACCACCTTGAAGGTAAATACCAAAAATGGATATTGTTGTTTACTTCAATATTTTTTGTATTTTATTCAAATTTATTTATCGGTTAATTATACCACTGCTGGGCTTATTTATTTAGTCATTTGTTTTTCTTTTGTTGTGTCATCTTTCAAATTTTAGTATATAGAATTAGGAGAGAAAAATAATTCAAAATAATAAAAAAATATATTTTCAAAATGAGAAACATATATTGTATAATGAGTTTAACAAAAGATTATAATATTGTATTCCTATGTCCTTATTTGAATCATCTTGTTGTAATTAATTTATTTAATTTATAATTTAACTAGAAATTTAATTTAAGTTTAAAACCCTAAAAAATCGTATTCTTTTATATCAAAACTCTTTTCCATTTAACATAATCAAACAGTGTTACGTTTCGTCGTCTTACCAGCTAAAAAGCAAATGTGTCATTTTTAAATAATTTTCACAAACTAAATTAAAATTTTATTATTTTGTTATATGCTCAATTCGGCTTTCATAAAAAATAAATAAACACAAGGCCTCTTTTGCAGGCAAGTTGGCGAAATATACAAGAACAAGAATGTCTTTTTACCTTAAATTCTTTGAAAATTAAATTCATATAATATAATTGTAGGTATTTTTCCGATAACATTTAATTACTTTTAGAAATTGTATACATATTGTAATAAATGAAATTAAACTACAAAAACATTGATACCAATTCAACCTCATGATATTCAATATTGTAAATATCTACTTGTGTGTAAAAGTACATAATTTAATTAAATTTTTCCTACTATCAAATTTCAAATACTAAAGAGATCTTCACAATAAAATATACATTCACACCTTTGGGGTAAAACAAAATTTAATAAAATTTTGTTTAATTTTATTTACTGATAATAAAGAATGTTAATGATTATGATGTTTTCGATTAATGTTTACTGAATTTCTATACATTTATAATTTTTAGCTAAAGATAGATAAACTTTAAATAATATGTGTACAACACTTGATAGCATCTATTATGATTCTCTGCCATACACAAAAAAATTAAAGCTCTTGATATTTTATTAAAGGCATTAATTTTAATATTGAAATTAAATCTATACGTATAATTTGTTATTTCGAAGAATTTTACATTGGAAGGTCATTTATTAATTAAAATTTTAAAACAAAGTGTCTCAGTTCTGCGTATATGTGCTATGGTATGTGTGTATATATGTAAATACAACTTGATTTTAAATTTTTAAATTAATCTTTTATATATATTCACTTTAATATTGCAATTAAAAGAAACTGTATGTAACACCTTCAATAATCTTCAACAAGAGAGCTTTAAAGAATTTGAAAACTTTTCAATTATATATATCGAATGTTATATATCGAACTAGAACTGAACTAGAACCGAACTATAACTGAACTAGAACTGAACTAGAACTGAACTAGAACTGAACTAGAACTGAACTAGAACTGAACTAGAACTGAACTAGAACTGAACTAGAACTGAACTAGAACTGAACTAGAACTGAACTAGAACTGAACTAGAACTGAACTAGAACTGAACTAGAACTGAACTAGAACTGAACTAGAACTGAACTAGAACTGAACTAGAACTGAACTAGAACTGAACTAGAACTGAACTAGAACTGAACTAGAACTGAACTAGAACTGAACTAGAACTGAACTAGAACTGAACTAGAACTGAACTAGAACTGAACTAGAACTGAACTAGAACTGAACTAGAACTGAACTAGAACTGAACTAGAACTGAACTAGAACTGAACTAGAACTGAACTAGAACTGAACTAGAACTGAACTAGAACTGAACTAGAACTGAACTAGAACTGAACTAGAACTGAACTAGAACTGAACTAGAACTGAACTAGAACTGAACTAGAACTGAACTAGAACTGAACTAGAACTGAACTAGAACTGAACTAGAACTGAACTAGAACTGAACTAGAACTGAACTAGAACTGAACTAGAACTGAACTAGAACTGAACTAGAACTGAACTAGAACTGAACTAGAACTGAACTAGAACTGAACTAGAACTGAACTAGAACTGAACTAGAACTGAACTAGAACTGAACTAGAACTGAACTAGAACTGAACTAGAACTGAACTAGAACTGAACTAGAACTGAACTAGAACTGAACTAGAACTGAACTAGAACTGAACTAGAACTGAACTAGAACTGAACTAGAACTGAACTAGAACTGAACTAGAACTGAACTAGAACTGAACTAGAACTGAACTAGAACTGAACTAGAACTGAACTAGAACTGAACTAGAACTGAACTAGAACTGAACTAGAACTGAACTAGAACTGAACTAGAACTGAACTAGAACTGAACTAGAACTGAACTAGAACTGAACTAGAACTGAACTAGAACTGAACTAGAACTGAACTAGAACTGAACTAGAACTGAACTAGAACTGAACTAGAACTGAACTAGAACTGAACTAGAACTGAACTAGAACTGAACTAGAACTGAACTAGAACTGAACTAGAACTGAACTAGAACTGAACTAGAACTGAACTAGAACTGAACTAGAACTGAACTAGAACTGAACTAGAACTGAACTAGAACTGAACTAGAACTGAACTAGAACTGAACTAGAACTGAACTAGAACTGAACTAGAACTGAACTAGAACTGAACTAGAACTGAACTAGAACTGAACTAGAACTGAACTAGAACTGAACTAGAACTGAACTAGAACTGAACTAGAACTGAACTAGAACTGAACTAGAACTGAACTAGAACTGAACTAGAACTGAACTAGAACTGAACTAGAACTGAACTAGAACTGAACTAGAACTGAACTAGAACTGAACTAGAACTGAACTAGAACTGAACTAGAACTGAACTAAACTGAACTAGAACTGAACTAGAACTGAACTAGAACTGAACTAGAACTGAACTAGAACTGAACTAGAACTGAACTAGAACTGAACTAGAACTGAACTAGAACTGAACTAGAACTGAACTAGAACTGAACTAGAACTGAACTAGAACTGAACTAGAACTGAACTAGAACTGAACTAGAACTGAACTAGAACTGAACTAGAACTGAACTAGAACTGAACTAGAACTGAACTAGAACTGAACTAGAACTGAACTAGAACTGAACTAGAACTGAACTAGAACTGAACTAGAACTGAACTAGAACTGAACTAGAACTGAACTAGAACTGAACTAGAACTGAACTAGAACTGAACTAGAACTGAACTAGAACTGAACTAGAACTGAACTAGAACTGAACTAGAACTGAACTAGAACTGAACTAGAACTGAACTAGAACTGAACTAGAACTGAACTAGAACTGAACTAGAACTGAACTAGAACTGAACTAGAACTGAACTAGAACTGAACTAGAACTGAACTAGAACTGAACTAGAACTGAACTAGAACTGAACTAGAACTGAACTAGAAACTGAACTAGAACTGAACTAGAACTGAACTAGAACTGAACTAGAACTGAACTAGAACTGAACTAGAACTGAACTAGAACTGAACTAGAACTGAACTAGAACTGAACTAGAACTGAACTAGAACTGAACTAGAACTGAACTAGAACTGAACTAGAACTGAACTAGAACTGAACTAGAACTGAACTAGAACTGAACTAGAACTGAACTAGAACTGAACTAGAACTGAACTAGAACTGAACTAGAACTGAACTAGAACTGAACTAGAACTGAACTAGAACTGAACTAGAACTGAACTAGAACTGAACTAGAACTGAACTAGAACTGAACTAGAACTGAACTAGAACTGAACTAGAACTGAACTAGAACTGAACTAGAACTGAACTAGAACTGAACTAGAACTGAACTAGAACTGAACTAGAACTGAACTAGAACTGAACTAGAACTGAACTAGAACTGAACTAGAACTGAACTAGAACTGAACTAGAACTGAACTAGAACTGAACTAGAACTGAACTAGAACTGAACTAGAACTGAACTAGAACTGAACTAGAACTGAACTAGAACTGAACTAGAACTGAACTAAAACTGAACTAGAACTGAACTAGAACTGAACTAGAACTGAACTAGAACTGAACTAGAACTGAACTAGAACTGAACTAGAACTGAACTAGAACTGAACTAGAACTGAACTAGAACTGAACTAGAACTGAACTAGAACTGAACTAGAACTGAACTAGAACTGAACTAGAACTGAACTAGAACTGAACTAGAACTGAACTAGAACTGAACTAGAACTGAACTAGAACTGAACTAGAACTGAACTAGAACTGAACTAGAACTGAACTAGAACTGAACTAGAACTGAACTAGAACTGAACTAGAACTGAACTAGAACTGAACTAGAACTGAACTAGAACTGAACTAGAACTGAACTAGAACTGAACTAGAACTGAACTAGAACTGAACTAGAACTGAACTAGAACTGAACTAGAACTGAACTAGAACTGAACTAGAACTGAACTAGAACTGAACTAGAACTGAACTAGAACTGAACTAGAACTGAACTAGAACTGAACTAGAACTGAACTAGAACTGAACTAGAACTGAACTAGAACTGAACTAGAACTGAACTAGAACTGAACTAGAACTGAACTAGAACTGAACTAGAACTGAACTAGAACTGAACTAGAACTGAACTAGAACTGAACTAGAACTGAACTAGAACTGAACTAGAACTGAACTAGAACTGAATTAGAACTGAACTAGAACTGAACTAGAACTGAGAGGACGTTGTATATTACATCAAATCCGAAGAAATACACCTAGGCCGCAATCGGGCCTGTTGTGCGCTCTTTATCATGAGGAAAAAAAGAGGGAACTGAATGAATTATTTTACAGTGTTCAGAAACTCAGTATCATGAACGTAATTCCTAAGAATCTTCCAATCAGTGTTAGTCAGGAATGTTATTTCCGGAATAATATCACTTTCAAGATACTTGTATTTAATTTTGACGAATGTCTGACAGTGGCAAAGAAAGTGCTCCAGAGTTTCACTGTCCATTCCGCATGCTCTACATACGTCTGAATCCGCACGTCTAATTTAGCATAAATGTGCTCGTAATTCTGTGTGTCCACTCAGAATACGTACTATTATACTAACTTCAGACTTGCTCATTTTAAGGAGATTTTTTGTCTTGCTCTCATCAGGGTCACCCCATAGGATTTTCGTGGTTCTACCCACTGTTTCATTATTCCAAGAAGTCTTATGGGATTCTTTCACCCATATTAACCCCACCCAGCTTAAGGCCGTATGCAGAGCGTCTTCAGCTCTTCTACAGAAATAATTTGGATACTTTCCCTTTAAAAGTATTACAACATCATCATCGGTTAGGGTCCTTAGGAGGTTATGAATCGTGGTAACCCAGAATAAAGTTGAAAAAATGGCACCCTGTGGTATACCTTTTCCTGATAGTTGTCGTACGTCTCGCAGCTTATACAAATATTTCTTAGCATGTGGTTATTCCAGTTACGGAGCACCCGATCAACATAAAACTGGTCTAGGGATTAGATAAGAGTATCAGTGTGCACGTTATTGAAGGCGCCTTCGATGTCAATACATACCGCCAGTGTAATAGTTTGCTATCATAGGAAACCGCCCTAAACAACTTCGTTTAGGGCGGTTTCCACCGATCGTCCTTTTACATAAGCATGCTGCTTAAATTTTAGGTCTTTGTCGGGTATACTGCATTTAACCATACTATCGACTATCCGTTCCAAGGTTTTAAGTAGGAAGAACGTAACACTTATAGGTCGATAAGACTAAGGTGTCGCATAGCTATGTATCGCTCAAGCATGTAGTAAATATCTGATAACCTCAGTCATTATCATCCATTAACATTTTCTTCTAGCGAGTTAGTGATTACATCCCCGCTCGTTGAATTTGACTCCTCTGTGTAACCTGAAGTGGGTATCATTGATATCAGTGGGTACCATTGATGACACTGCAGAGTCCTCATCAGGCATACGAAGAGTAGTCGTTTTCAGCGACACTTTTCTTATTTTGGACAGCATTGCTGTTCTGTCTTTCGGCGAGTGAGTGATTTCCTCCATACTTTTATTATTTGACTCCTCCAAATTACCAGTACTTGCTAATAAAGCGTTGGGTATCGTCTTATGTGTTTTATTGTCCTTATCGGGGCCGATTTTGACAGCCCTTTCAATCGGCGTTTTGCCAATTTAGGAAAGGGCAGCAGCACCTTCTTTTGGCGAGTCAGTGGTATCTTTCGCGCTCTAAGTATTTGACTCCTTAGCGTTATGAGTAGTAACTACTGATGATGTGGTCTTAAGTATTTTAGTGCCCTTTTTGAGGCTTGTTGTAACAGCCCTTCCAATCAGCACCTTCCCAATTTTGAACATGTCAGCTTTAAAGGCGAAGTAAGCCTTACCTTTATTCTTGACAAGACTATCCATAGATTTCTGGTCGATACCTATAACAAATAAAGTTCCCTCAGGTTTTTCTTTCCTGTAAAAGAAGTCCCATTTTTCCACGGCCAACTCAGCATTTTGACCACCAAGAATTTCCAGTATACGTTCATTACCCAGTTTACTACCCCATTCTTTTATGTAGAGAGTGGATTTTAAGAGCACTGGAAGCTCGCTCTTCTTTGCCAGTACCAGCTTAGCGTCGTCCCAGGGAGGAGGCATACTTTCCACCAAGTTCCTTAGGGTGCTAACACATTGCCAACCTCATCAACATTACGCCCATGCTGAACTCTCAACTTACTCTCTCAATTGGTTGTTTGCCCTTTGAAGCGATTGCGTGGTCCACTATCTTATTGTTCAACTAGGAAATCGTTTTAAGCTTATTACTGTCATAACCCTCTGGGACTGACGTGGATCTTTTATAACTATTTTACTAACGTAGTGTCTGCTGGACACCATTTTTTGGAACGCTTGTACTTTCTAAAACCGGACTTTAAAACCTCTTAAACTATTTATGTTTATAGTTTAAAGGTCTAAGTTGTTATTTATTAAAACTTTTTTCACTTCGATACGAAAATGCATGTTAGACAGTATTTATTGACAGGTTACAAATTGAAAAATTTAATTTTTATGATTTTTTGATGACTGTGAGACGTCATTCCCAGAGGGATAAATATACAAGTACAGCGATGACATTCAACATAAACCCTATTCCCATATAAGGCCCCTTTCAGAAAATTATGTTAAGGCTCATGGCTGAATTAAAAATTTTATTACAATTTGACATACAACATACAATTTTTTGGAAAATCTTAATATTGAAATAAACTTTTTTGTATATGTTTCATAAACTTAATTGCACTGAATTTAACTGCATTGTGTGAACATTACAAGAATCGCATTTAAAGTATTTTAAATTTTCCTTCATATGCAATTCGGTTTTAATTTTCTTTGTGAGCTTAATGTAAAAAAAGGGAAAAGCTTTAAATGTGCATTTTATTTTACTGATTTTTTGTGACTATTTTCAGTTTTTATACTCAACCAATTTAAACACTTAACACTGACATCAACATTTTGCGATAAAAACTTTGTCTATAGTTTGTTTAAGCTGTCTTAGTACCAAGACCTAAGATGTTTTTAGGTAAAAAGGGCATAAATGACATATTTATAAGATTAATTTTGTAGATAATTTTCTAATTTTTCTGGTTTTCGTTTTAAGCCGTTTTTACCTAAGATAGAAATATTAAGTAATGAAAAAGTACACATTTTTAATAACAAGTTTTGATTAACACTCCAAAAGCCAACTGACATTAGAAGTTATTTGCAACATTTTAAAAACTGTGTATCATTTCAACCTTGTCCCATAGAATACAAATGGAGATAATGCCTTTTTTCCTTTCATTGTTTGTAAGTATTTATTGTGTTATTTTTATACTTTTGTCACAATATCAGTTGCTCTCGTTACTTGGCAACCAACATTCACTAACAGTTGTGCAACCTTTTTCTCTATTTCTCTTTTTTTTTGTTTTTGAGTTGCAACATATTTGTTTAACCCCACGACCAACCATGTTGTTAGTGTATTTCTTTTTGTTTTTGTATTTGAACTGGGTCACTTGAAGTATAAAAAAACTTAAATCATTTGAATGTTATTTTAGATGTGTTATTTTAGATTGTGTACTGTTGTGTTTTTCGGTGCATATCTACTTTTATTCTACTCATTCATTACAGCTAAAAATAAAAGAGAATATTGTAATAATAGTGGTATCGTAAGTTCCAATTGTTAAAGTATTAAAATACTAGAACAAAAAATTTTGAAAATATGTTGCTAACAACGTGATTGAAAAGTTTTATAGCGTTTGGATCAACATCAAATGGTTATGAGACAAAGTTAGCACATAAAGAAAATTGGCCTTTACTATATTGTAAATTGTGGAGAGAATATTGAGAAAACATATATTAAATAATATCAAAAATTTCCGCTAAAATCTGTTTGAGACCAAAATATTTTCAAATAAGTATGATATTATAATTGGGCTTGGCTAAACAAAATGTTCTTTCCACAAGTTATGAATGTATTAAGAAATACAACAGAACTAGAACTGAACTAGAACTGAACTAGAACTGAACTAGAACTGAACTAGAACTGAACTAGAACTGAACTAGAACTGAACTAGAACTGAACTAGAACTGAACTAGAACTGAACTAGAACTGAACTAGAACTGAACTAGAACTGAACTAGAACTGAACTAGAATTGATTGGGATGAATTAAATTCAATTCAAAAAATACTTTCCTGCCCTCTATCCTGTAAATATTATTTCCTAGAAATTCTTATCTTGCTTTGTTAGTCCAACATTATTTTCCTTTCAATTTTGCATATCTAATAACATTAAATAGTAAACCATTTAACAAATCTATGTATAAATTTCTAATTCCTTAAGTAGTTTTTGAACCTTTTGGCTATTTGATTGGTTTTGTCCTAACAATTCAGCATTTTTTAAGCAAAACGTCTCAAAAAAGGAAATGATAAATTACTCGTCGCAGAGCAATAAAAAAAATTAAATTAACAAAAATTAGCATATTTCATGCTTGATTGAAAAAAATTGTTACATTTTTTGTTTATGTAATATTTTCTAATTTAACCCAAGGACTACTACTTAAGTTGTAATAATTTTCTATAATTTCAAATGAGTTTAAAAATTTTCACACTTCATTTAGCATGCAAATAAATATTGTTGTGTTATTACCATATAACCTTTTGATATTTCTTCTTCTTAAAATTTAATAAAGTTTAAAATAATCCTTTTTAATTTACCCTACGTTTATTATTTTTATATTATTAATTTAGAATCCGGTTAGACATGAGCAATTCTTCTTTAATATTTTAATATCTAACACAGTTTTAAATCAGAAATCAGTTTACAATTCAAATGATGATCTGACTCTGAAGAAACAATATTTAGAATTCGTTTCTAATAAAGAAGAGTTAAGAAGAGTAAACCATAATAGAAGGCATATAACGCCTATTTTGTTATTTGTTTCGAAGGTCAGTCTTGAGTATTTAAGTTTATTCCTTGAAACAACATTTGATTAACATTACTGTAGAGTATAAAGATTTCTTCAATATTTTATTTTATAACTCCTTATTTACTCTTCCTCCTTAGAAATTTATAGGCAATCTTTATAAAATGTTTTCGTTTTTTGGGTTTCTTGTATTTTTTTCGAAATCTTTTTACATATTTTTAGTGTCACATTGAATAACAAATTAATTGGATTTATTGTTCTAGAAATAATACAAATGTTTGTTATTTGTGTTAAAACCACACAATTTTGTTATACATATTACTGTTTTGAGTGTAAAAAAATATATATTTGTTATTGTGGCCAAAAGTATTTCTAAATGATTGCATTATTAATTTGATGTATGTTTTTGAATGTAGGGGTGTTTGGTTTTGGGTTTAGTATGAGATTTGAGGTTTGTATGTACAAATAACGTTTAAGTTATGGTTTGGGTAGGTTTCAATATAATAATTATACCCTATACCACTATAGTAGAGAGAGTATTATGCTTTTATGCTGATGTTTGTAATATCCAAAAATATTGGTCCCACACCAACCTTAAAGAGTAATAATCTGCATAGAATACTTGTCCGTCCGTCCGTTCATCCGCTTTCCTGTCTGTATGTAAAGCACATACTCCTCAATAGTGAAACAGCTACATAACTGATACTATTGTTAGTTAGTTAGTTAGTTAGTTAGTTAGTTAGTTAGTTAGTTAGTTAGTTAGTTAGTTACTTAGTTAGTTAGTTAGTTAGTTAGTTAGTTAGTTAGTTAGTTAGTTAGTTAGTTAGTTAGTTAGTTAGTTAGTTAGTTAGTTAGTTAGTTAGTTAGTTAGTTAGTCAGTTAGTTAGTTAGTGAGTTAGTTAGTTAGTTCGTTGGTTTGTTTCTGTCGGGTTCTGGCAGCGATACATTTTCAATTCTCTACATTAAAAAACTAATCGTTATCATAAAAAAATATTTCCTTTGAATGAACAAGTGCAATTATTTTTTAAATAAATTAAAATATTACACAAATTTTGTGTTTAAACTTCAGTGTTATTCTAAAACTTTTTTAGATAAAAACGCATTACGGAAAATATCATCTGTATTTTTGTTTTAATTATTATTTTTCTACATTTCCTTGTTATTGTTAAATGCTTTTATATCCGTTCAGTGGAAATACCATTCGGCCGGAAAAAATAGGGTAGAAATAAACAAATTGAAAAATATATAAATATTTTTTGAATTTGACAATGAAAAACGTTTGAGGCTTTTTTTCACGTCTATGTGAAGCTTTGTTTGTTTTCAACAGAAATCAATTACTTTTTGTTTTAAAATATTTGTGAAAATAAAAAAAACAACATATTGTTGATTTAAAAATGACAAAAAAGTAGTTTCCGCTACAAATAAAAACAAAAACTAAGTATATAAATAACACAATTGTAAACATAAGCCTGACGAAGTTTTTTTGCAAAGATATTTTATTATTTTTTTATATATACAACCTTAGGCTGACAATTGATTGTTTTTTAGTCTGTAAAGTATGGAAACACTTTTTAGTTTATTTTTAATGTATTTTGCACTGCTTTCTGTCAATCAATTGCATGCAATTGTTTAGTAACCTATGAAATAAATTTGCTGACTGGAAATATTAGGTCTAAATCTTTTTCGAAATTGTACATACATATGTAAAGAAACCAATGGTTTTCAACTTTTTCAAGAATAATTTTTTTTTTTTACAAATTATTTACTTCCTCTAAACAAACACTCTACACATGTTGGAACTTGCAACAATTTAATTGTTAATTTTTAAATATAAAACAAAAAAAAAAAAAAGATCGCTTGTTTTCAACAACAATTTCAAGTATCTTTCGTTACGCATAATAAAATAGTTTTATGTAATAACAAGTTGTTGTAGAAAAAACTTAAATATAAAATTTAAATAAATTCAAACAAAGAAAGAAACTTTCATCTGTGTTGCAAATGCAGTTGAGGTTGCATTTAACTAAAAATAACTAGTTGCTATTTTTTACATCTTTCTCAAAAAACCCGACAGTTTTAAAGCAACAGTTATACAACATAATAAAACATGCAAGTATTGCCTTTATATAAAGAATTAAAAAAAAAAATAAATTGTTATGAACACTAATTTTATAATACAAAGCACTGCAGGGTTTGTTTTTTAAATCATAATTGTTATACAGTATCTGCTTCAACAAATGTTGATGTAACAACAACTGTTGTTTGCCTTGTACTTTTGCATAGTTATACATCGTTGTTGTTGTTTATTTAATATATTTTTTGTTTATAAAATATAATGAAGTTTTTAGTTTTGGTTTTATACTCTAACTGCATTTTTTTATATTTTTTCCTTCTATTCAATGCAAGGTAAGTGCAAGGAACTCTTTTGTAAGTTTTGCGAGTTGGTGTTGTAAGCGGAAATACATTTGCCCTTTCAAGATCCCTTACACAAGTTGTTTATGTCACACTTCCGTTATGTCAGAGCACTCTTCAAATGTATACAAATATTAGAACAACCATATACTTTAACGTTTGTAGATGACTAGTTGAAGTACTATAATCGAATAGAAGGAAAATCAAAATGAACACTAAAAGTAAGTTGACAATTCACAGTCATGACTAAAAGGGTTAAGCTTTTTTTCTATAGAAGGCATTTAAGGCGATATCAGTATCTGGGTGCCAAGCAATTTTGTACTGTAACGAAAGTACTTGCAATGAAGAAAAGAGTGCTTAAGAAAATTAGGGCTCTATATCACTCTATAGTCAATGGATATAGATCCCTCTACAGTTAAAGATAGAGACCACTATTTAAACAAGACTATAGATCACTCTTAAGCCAAAACTTTATATCACTCTACAGTCAGCGCTATAGATCACTCTTTAGTCAAAACTATAGATCACTCTATATTCAAGACTATAGATCACTCTATAGTCAAAACTATAGATCACTCTATACTCAAGACTATAGAAAACTCTATAGTCAAGACCATAGATCACTCTATAGTTAATACTAAAGATCACTCTATAGTCAAGGCTATAGGTTACTCTATAGAAAGACTATAGGTCACTCTATAATCAAGACTATAAATCACTCAATAGTCAAGACTATATATCACTCTATAGTCAAGACTGTAGATCACTCTATAGTTAAAACTGTAGATCACTCTATAATCAAGACTATAAATCACTCAAGAGTCAAGACTAAATATCATTCTATAGTCATGACTATAGATCACTTTATAGAAGTCATGGATCTAGCTCGAGTTTTTCGGGTGAAACTTATGATTTTTCATTTATTTTATTTTTTCATTTTTCTTCATTTTTATATTTTGTATGAGAAATTTACGATTTTGTGGGGTGAAGGAAATTTTCTTTATAAATCACTCAATAGTTAAACCAAAAGTTGTATTTATAGTCTTTTGTATAGAAGAAACAATAATAAGGCTTACAGATCAGAGTTTAGAGTATTATATAGTCCAGGCTGTTGAGCAAACAGTCGATATATGTTAATTGGTCTGAACTACAGACTAAGAACTAATATTATGTAAATACTGGAAAATCTCTTAAATAGTTTGATCAGCATTTCATTAAAGCTTATGAAATATAATTTAGTCATTGATATTATAAATTTTAATTTCAAACATTCTAAGGTCCTATTAATTTTCAAGTAAGTGTATCTATGTAAGTTATCTTAGCATACTTGCATGTGTTAAAAAATATTTTTATAGGATTTTTTGTATATTTTGTAATATTAAATATAATATAAATTTATAGAAATAATAATTTTGTGCAGTAAAATAAGAAATGAAAATTACTTTTTATTTGTTTAATTTTTGAAAAAAAAAAAATAATAATAATAAATTGTTCCCAAAATAAACAAAATAAATTGTTAGAAAAAGAAATGTTTTAGAATAAAAAAAGATAACAAAAGCAATAAGACAAATAATATTAAACCCACATTTGTTTACAAAGCCAGCAACAAACTCAAAAACAATTCTGTGGAAATAAGCATAAATTGTATAAGTTAATATTTATTATTTTTAAATTACCAAAAGTCATATAATAATATTGGCCTAACTTTAGATAGTCTATTTATACTTGTTATTATACAGTTGATATTAATGCAAGCAAAAGATAAGATTACTTTTGTTTATTTTTGGCTTCTGATTCAGTTTGTTTATTCTTAAAAATAACTACAACAACTGGTGGTTTTTGTGGTATGACTATTATTTTATATGCATGTGATATATTTAAGTTTAAAAGGACATGTATTCATATTATTACTACATGCTCATGAATGTGTGTAAAAACAAAAGGTCCTCTTGATGTTTTTCTTATGACCACATTTCATTTTCTTTTGAAACCATGTCGTTATATGTTAGTAAGAATGCTAAAGTGAATAAGAACGAGAGAGGTGAAATAGTAAATGAGAGTGTAGTTAAGGCATTCTTAGAATTAAGTAAATCATTAATTTGATATGTACGTTTGTAGTATGTTGAAAGGTCACAAGTTATTTTTTAAAAAAAAAAATGGTTTGTTTTTTTTGAATCTAAAGTAAATGAATTGTTTGGGTCCATTTAGTCGGGCAAATTGTACATGAATTTCACACCACAGCATTTTTCGTTCTTGTTCGTTTCTATAAAATGGTTTTTGTAATTTTTAATAAGAAAAAGACAAAAAGGACATTCTTTTTAAAAGATTTTTTGCTACAGCAATATGTTGTGTGAGACGAAGAAAAGGGTAAGTGGAAAATTTAAGAAAAATTTTTAAATATTTTACAAAGTCTTAGTAAATACACAAAAATAGTTAACGATTTTGTTTCTGTCGTTGCACGATTTTGTAATAAGTATGTATATGTATTTCTACATCTTATGAATCATTTCTAGCTTTTATTTTATTTGAAAAATATGTGTTCATATGTACGTTATGTGCTTTTATTCTATTTATTTGTTTCTCCCATTCGTACTAAAACATGTTTTAATTCTTCATCTATCTTACAAATGTATTTCCGCCATATTGTTGCAGTATAAGCGCTACAAAATTACACTGTTTTCAAAGAAAATCACGTACGTTTACAAGAAATTCTTCTTCACAAAGTTAAAATATAATTTTAGGATAGTTAACGATAAAATTAACAAATGTGTTAAATTTCAAAACATAATTTTTCGCATTTAAAACAAACAAATGAAAGCAGTTCTAGGCCCCACTACGTATGAGTATTAATTTTATATTTTTTAAAAAATATAACTAATACGTCTGTAGTTCAAAAATGGTTAAAGAAAATAAACAGAGTAGATTTTTCGGTTAACTAAATTTCCAGAAACCTTTAGTAAAAATAAGTTGAGAATTAATTTTGTTGGGTCACGTTTGATTCAAATTATTGCTGGGTCCTGTATGTTTTCGCTTTGGAAAATTTATTTTTATATGAATATTAGTTATGGTTTCTACTATAATTTTGCCTTCTATTGGAATTGGTGCTTTTTCCATCCAATAGGTTTTCCTAAAACATATTTCACATTCTTTATGTTCTAGTTTTTCTTTAACTTTTTTCTTTTACATTTCCATAATAGTAATGAAAATAAATTCAAATGATTTATTTACGATATTTTTGATTTATTTGATTTTTATGGCTTAAGTTACAACTCAGAAGTTACTGTGATTATTATTGCCATTCTTGTTGTTGATGCTAGACAATCGGTTTGTGTCAGCAATATATTGAAGAAAGAAAAGAAAAATAATAGCATCTTTGAAGTGAAACTATGAGAACAATACAAAAATATTTATATATATTTTTTTTTGCACAACTGTGAATTTAGTTTTATTTTATTTTTTTTATTGCCTAGATTTTAGTTGTTTTCTGTATAAATATTTTTTTATACCCTACACAAATATAGTGGGCAGGGTATTATGCGTTTATACTGATATTTGTAGCATCAAAAAAAAAGTATACCAATTGGATGAGAATCATTTTTCTGAATCGATTTCGCTATGTCAGTCTATCCGTCTATCTGTCTGTCTGCCTATGCGTCCATGTTAAGCTAGTGGGCACATACAATTCTTTTGATCTAAGGGCATATCTAAAATAGTTAAAATTGGTCCATTTGGTACAATACAACCGTAAAAAATTTTTACTTCATAATATATAATGACAAAGATGAAATACCATTACCATATAGAATATATGATTAAGACAATAAAGACTAACGAAGAAAAAGATGGAATTTCAACTGAACTCATCTAGGCAATAGGCAATGACGGTATTGATGCACTTTATGAACTTATACTTAATATATGAAACCAGAAACACCGAAGTTGCAACTAATACATTGTAATACATCAATATCAAAAAGGATCAACAGTTGGCCAACTAATTATTCTAAAACTAAGATGTGAAAAGTTACGAGTATGTCATACTTTTTATAGATGTCAGACAGGACTTTGATAACATAGATAAAAAGAAGACTTGACTAGTCGAGTGAAACAAGGGTATTAACTGTCTAGGTAGTATTCAATTTGGTCCTACATTATGCAATTAAATACCATTTAAGAATAAGCAATTCGCTTTATTGATCTGGTCTGACAATCGCTTATAAAGGGAACCTAGCGATAGTAACACTAAATGCTCGTTTCATGGAAGAGCTGAAGAGGTGGGCCCCAATATAAATGAACGCAAGACTAAGTATATGAAAATGTCAAAAAATAAGAGTAGACGACTAGCACATAACATTAATATTGGAACTTATAACTATGACAGTGTAAAAAACTTTGTATACCTTGTCACCCAGTTGAGAAAATATAACAGCATGCAAGACGCATTTCTGCGGCGCAAAGGAAAATCTTTACGTCCAAAAAAGCTTGTAAACTATACATCTATGTACAATACCATAATCGGACCAACTGACACATATGGAAAATTTTACGGAAATAATTTTTTTGACCTTTTGACGTGACAATCTATTTCCAAACAGCGACGAACTGCTTAAGTTATTCCACGGAAAGGACATAGTGGAATTTGTAAGGACTAAACGCATAGGATATGCAGGACAAGTAGCAATAGACATCGGAGACACTAGAACGAGGATGACCACCAACGAAATTGAAGGACGGCGTATGAGCGACCTATCCTAGTACTTTTACAATTAAGTGTTAATTAGGATAGTTTCCAAGTAATGCATTTAGAAGTCAGTTAGCACTTCAGTGTATCCAATCTAGAGAATTGTGTTTCAGTCACATCCAATTTCGTTTTTTGATTTAATTCTTTAATATTTTCATTTAAATTTTACTTAATTTTAATTCCAAAAAACATAAAATATTTATATATTTTTTCTATTAGAATAATAAACAAAGTGATGATGATTTTTATTATTATTGGTTTTTATGATGAAAAAATATAAAAAATGTTTGTTTTGTGTCAAGTTTTATTATGTATTAAAATGAAATTTTAATATATAATATTAAATTATTTAAAACGATAGTAATTTCTTGATATTTATGGTTTCGGTATAAAGAAAGTGAAAAAAGTTTTATTTTTTTTGTTTTTGTAATCTATATATTAATTAAAAGATAAAAAGATAACTTGATAAATTATTGATTAAATCAACAAGAAATTCAATTTCAAATGAAATATTATAAATTAGCATATCTATATATATTTAAAAACTTGGTTACATTTGAAAACCTTTCATGTCAATATTTACTTTGTGGTAATTATGTTTATAATTCAATTGGTTTCATTCTTTGAGGAAAGTATTTTTTTAGAATAAGAAATATTTTATTAATTTTTCTTTATAGTCTGGCAAGAAAAATATTTATTTCGCTCTTTTACTCTTACTACTCCCCGTTACTCAATACTCAGTTATAGATTTAGCTTTTTATAACTTTAACACTTTACCACCAACAGAGCTATTGTTGAGTTAAACAAAAGTGTTTGTAATTTTGTTTTCGAACCCTACGGAAAACATTCACACTTACCTCATACTTATACATAAGTAAATTTAGCCAAAATAAATTCACCAAAAATAAAATAAATATTTTATTTAGGGTTTCCTTTAATAAAATGATCAGTAAGAAATCGCTTAATGTGTAAGAAGAAAAAAAAGAAGGAAATAATACTATAATATAAACCTCCCACTTTTTAACACTTGCAAAATAATACAATTACAATAGCAACAGCAAGGACAATGACAATAACAGCAATAGCAAAAATAAATATTCCTAAGGCGAGGCGTCACTTAAGTATTTAAGGATTTCTTTTTATTTCTTTTTTTATAAGACACCCATCGACTTCTAAGCAAATACGGATTTTTTGGGGGTATGAGGTTTAATACAATGAAAACACGCGGCTAGGATTTCAATGTAGCGTGTCTTTAAAACGCCAATCTATCTAAGTGAGAGTCAATAATGAAGAAAATTTCAATAAACTTATGAATAGTATAGCTTTAAATGCTCCTATGTTTATCTTGTTTTAAAAACCCATTATCAGCAACCTTATTTTGTTATTCAAAGACGTTAGCTAGATATAGTTGTAACTGATTATCTATTGAAATCTAAAAAGTACTAGTTAGTTTGATTAGTTATTAGTTTTAAAGAAGAATACATGTTACGTCATACCAGTATAATCTCTGATGAAAAGCACACTAACACCTGTCTCCGCTAGAAGCATTACCTTGTTATTTGAAGACGATAACTAGATCTAGATGTAACTGTTATAACATATAAAAAACTTATAAAATTTTAATATATAGACTATGCAATAAATAGTTTCTGAGAGTCGAGTGGACAAATAATTATTTGGGGTTTTAAGTTGGCCGGTTAATAATCTGTAAATTCAAAATTTTATCGGTTAATCGAATAAAAGATAAATGTACGTTGTTTTAATATTGATTTCTTTTCTACAATATTTTACTTCCAATAAAAAACAAAATTATAATTATTCACTACTTTAAATTTAATTCTATTAATTTTTTTCTCAAATATTAGAAATTATTTATTTTCATGTGAAATCCTCTTCTATATAAAGAAATTAAATTTATTAAATTTATGTTTTGAAGATTTATCAACGAGTTCTAGAATTCATACGTTCCAATGAACTAGTGTATAACTATGTTTTGCTGAAGAAATTATTAGAAATACTTTAGAAACACAACCATGTTTCTCAAAACTGGATGTAATAGTAAAGGTGATATCATTATTTTCAAGATTTCTTTTTAAAAAATCAATGTTTCTGATGTATTTTTATAGAAATCATCTAATAAATATTTTTTATTATAGAAAAGATACGGTTTTTTCGATATTTGAAATTTGACAATTTTCATTTATTCAAGCGATTAATCGTCAAAAATTAATCGATTAACAGATCGACGATTAATTGTTTGAATATATAATATATACCCATTATCAAACTAATTGTCCAATTCACAATCGGTTTTGTAAGGCTGTATCGTAGTATGTCGTAAATTTTTTATTATTAGATTGTTTTTGTTTCAAAAAATTTTATTTAAAAAATTTTTATGACTTACAATGCTACAACGATACGACATCGATTGTGAATTGAATAATTATATTTAAAAAGAATTTCGGAATTTGTATCCTATTCGTATATGAATGGTTAGTATGATCATCGGGGTGATAGTAGTATGTTGTAATTATATGTTTTTTCAATAATTTATTGCACAAATCGGAGGTATAGTCAAATATTAGTCCATCTTCACAAAGTAAAACTTGTATGTTGCTCTATTGGCATTTCGTTAGTTAGTAATTTAGTTAGTTGGTTAGTTGGTTAGTTAGTTAGTTAATAAGTTAGTTAGTTAGTTAATAAGTTAGTTAGTAAGTTAAATAGTTAGTTAGTAAATTAGTTAGTTCGATAGTTGGTTAGTTAGTTAGTTAGTTAGTTAGTTAGTTAGTTAGTTAGTTAGTTATTTGGTTAGTTAGTTAGTTAGTTAGTTAGTTAGTTAGTTAGTTAGTTAGTTAGTTAGTTAGTTAGTTAGTTAGTTAGTTAGTAAGTTAGTTAGTTAGTTAGTAAGTTAGTAAGTTAGTAAGATAGTAAGTTAGTTAGTTAGTTAGTTAGTCAAAGTCAACACCAATGATTCCCTTAAATATTTTTAAAACTTATTCAAATTACGCTTTTTATTAAATTTCTTAAATATACAAGTATGTAGTTTCCCTTTCATCAAAATTTTAATTCTATTTCTATTATATTTCAAATTTTTTACAACGTTACACACAATTTAACCATATATCTGTTATTCGCTCAAATTGTTCTTGAAAATTATCTAAATTGGCGAAAAATAATGTTTCTTCAAAACAAAAATTCTATTTTATTCCAAATTTATGTTGAACTTAAGAACATCACAAATACTTTAAAACTTTTACATAAAGAAATAAGAAAATTTAAAAATTTTTATACATATTTAACTTATCAAGCGTCTTTCGCGTATTTCGTTTCTTTATTTAAACTTGTTTCTATGGCATCTATTTTTTTTTTTTTTGAAAGTATAGGAAATTGTCTTAAACTCCTGTATAAATAAAAATGTATTTAATTCATACGTCGTACAGATTTCGCACTTTCATATCCTTCCTCCATGTTTTTTTGCTGGAGAAGGCATTAAAACACAAGCACACATATTTAATACATAAATTTTCTAAAGCAAAATAAAAGAAAAACATGTTAAATCGTGTTTAGCCTATTTGTTAATATGCTCTTTGTGACTTGTGTAGGAGCCAAATCTTTTGTTATCACATTCATACGTACTGCTGTCTATCGTTTCGTTTATAAACAGATATCCTGTGGAGCAGAGTATTAGATATTGAAAGTGGGTGTGATGTTCTTTCTATATGAATATGAGATATTTAGAGTTTATTCTCATGGAATACATAGAGAAAAGTTTCTTCCATTACATTTCTTGTTTTTATTGTTATTGCTAGCAAAAGATTTTCTTGTGTGAATGAAGCAAACCAAAAATATGTTATTGCCGTTTACCGATTAGTTATTAAAAGAAGGAAATCATATTTAAATATTAGAAGAAAATATATATTTTAATAGCTTAATAAGTAGTTCTGAATAAAATATATGTTTATAACTTTTCAAAAACTAAAATTTTAATATTTTCACAACTAAAATTATTTCATATATCTTAAGATTTTACTCTTTTAACAGGCTGATTTTTATACACTATTAAATATTATATGAGTATAGTTAAACTAGCGAAAAATACCCAAACAACAAAAATATTTATCATTAATGTTTCAAACATTTTGTTAAGTCACTGTACTTAAGTGTTAAATCTATTTATTCCTTCTTTATACATGTATTGTTTAAGCATTGGCCATATACTTTTCACAGATATTAACATTCATACACAATCACATGCTTACTCAGACTTCAATCTATAATTTTACTGCTTCATATGTATTTAGAGTTCAAAAATACTTATAAATATCGCTACACAAAATTGGAGATATAGGCGAAATATTATAGCATGTGTAACACTTCTAGTCAATATTCTGGCCTATAGTCTAGTCTATAGTCTAGTCTATAGTCTAGTCCATAGTCTAGTCTATAGTCTAGTCTATAGTCTAGTCTATAGTCTAGTCTATAGTCTAGTCTATAGTCTAGTCTATAGTCTAGTCTATAGTCTAGTCTATAGTCTAGTCTATAGTCTAGTCTATAGTCTAGTCTATAGTCTAGTCTATAGTCTAGTCTATAGTCTAGTCTATAGTCTAGTCTATAGTCTAGTCTATAGTCTAGTCTATAGTCTAGTCTATAGTCTAGTCTATAGTCTAGTCTATAGTCTAGTCTATAGTCTAGTCTATAGTCTAGTCTATAGTCTAGTCTATAGTCTAGTCTATAGTCTAGTCTATAGTCTAGTCTATAGTCTAGTCTATAGTCTAGTCTATAGTCTAGTCTATAGTCTAGTCTATAGTCTAGTCTATAGTCTAGTCTATAGTCTAGTCTATAGTCTAGTCTATAGTCTAGTCTATAGTCTAGTCTATAGTCTAGTCTATAGTCTAGTCTATAGTCTAGTCTATAGTCTAGTCTATAGTCTAGTCTATAGTCTAGTCTATAGTCTAGTCTATAGTCTAGTCTATAGTCTAGTCTATAGTCTAGTCTATAGTCTAGTCTATAGTCTAGTCTATAGTCTAGTCTATAGTCTAGTCTATAGTCTAGTCTATAGTCTAGTCTATAGTCTAGTCTATAGTCTAGTCTATAGTCTAGTCTATAGTCTAGTCTATAGTCTAGTCTATAGTCTAGTCTATAGTCTAGTCTATAGTCTAGTCTATAGTCTAGTCTATAGTCTAGTCTATAGTCTAGTCTATAGTCTAGTCTATAGTCTAGTCTATAGTCTAGTCTATAGTCTAGTCTATAGTCTAGTCTATAGTCTAGTCTATAGTCTAGTCTATAGTCTAGTCTATAGTCTAGTCTATAGTCTAGTCTATAGTCTAGTCTATAGTCTAGTCTATAGTCTAGTCTATAGTCTAGTCTATAGTCTAGTCTATAGTCTAGTCTATAGTCTAGTCTATAGTCTAGTCTATAGTCTAGTCTATAGTCTAGTCTATAGTCTAGTCTATAGTCTAGTCTATAGTCTAGTCTATAGTCTAGTCTATAGTCTAGTCTATAGTCTAGTCTATAGTCTAGTCTATAGTCTAGTCTATAGTCTAGTCTATAGTCTAGTCTATAGTCTAGTCTATAGTCTAGTCTATAGTCTAGTCTATAGTCTAGTCTATAGTCTAGTCTATAGTCTAGTCTATAGTCTAGTCTATAGTCTAGTCTATAGTCTAGTCTATAGTCTAGTCTATAGTCTAGTCTATAGTCTAGTCTATAGTCTAGTCTATAGTCTAGTCTATAGTCTAGTCTATAGTCTAGTCTATAGTCTAGTCTATAGTCTAGTCTATAGTCTAGTCTATAGTCTAGTCTATAGTCTAGTCTATAGTCTAGTCTATAGTCTAGTCTATAGTCTAGTCTATAGTCTAGTCTATAGTCTAGTCTATAGTCTAGTCTATAGTCTAGTCTATAGTCTAGTCTATAGTCTAGTCTATAGTCTAGTCTATAGTCTAGTCTATAGTCTAGTCTATAGTCTAGTCTATAGTCTAGTCTATAGTCTAGTCTATAGTCTAGTCTATAGTCTAGTCTATAGTCTAGTCTATAGTCTAGTCTATAGTCTAGTCTATAGTCTAGTCTATAGTCTAGTCTATAGTATTTAGTCTAGTCTATAGTCTGGTATATAGTCTAGTTTATAGTTGATGTGTAGTCTAGCTGAAAATTAGATTAGTTTCAATTATTCATGCCTCTTGCGAATGATCCATTTGTCTATAGTCTAGTCTATAGTCTAGTCTATAGTCTAGTCTATAGTCTAGTCTATAGTCTAGTCTATAGTCTAGTCTATAGTCTAGTCTATAGTCTAGTCTAGTCTATAGTCTAGTCTATAGTCTAGTCTATAGTCTAGTCTATAGTCTAGTCTATAGTCTAGTCTATAGTCTAGTCTATAGTCTAGTCTATAGTCTAGTCTATAGTTTAGTAGTCTATATAGTCTAGTCTATAGTCTAGTCTATAGTCTAGTCTATAGTCTAGTCTATAGTTTAGTCTATAGTCTAGTCTATAGTCTAGTCTATAGTCTAGTCTATAGTCTAGTCTATAGTCTAGTCTATAGTCTTTAGTATGGTCTATACTTTGGTATTTAGTCTAGTTTATAGTTGATGTGTAGTCTAGCTGAAAATTAGATTAGTTTCAATTATTCATGCCTCTTGCGAATGATCCATTTGTCAACCCAATATTTGCTGTAACGTTCCACATTTGGTGTCTTAAATTCGACTAGGACCCTTTAATGAATTGTTATAATGATTTTTTTCTTTTATAACTCTATGTAATCAGTTCATAACGCAAAAAAAAAAAAAGAAATCAAAATATCATAAGCTTTAATGATACTTTTACTTTATGCCCGATTTTTTCTGGTTTTTATTTTCTTCTCTCTCCAAGCAATCAGTTGTGGCTCATAGTTTTCATACATATTAATGACATTTAGCATAGTAATTTTATAAATCAAATTGTTATTGGATTTCTATTAAATATTTTTGTTATGTTTCATTTCATTTTATTTATACGTTAATAGTAGACAATAATAAATAGTTTTTGTTTTAGATCTTTCTTATTATGTATATATAAATGTATTTCTCAATCCTTAAGTTACAAACATGAAATAGGCTTGTGTGTTCTTAAGTGTGGAATTTTTGTATTAAATTAAGATTCTTTTTTGGTTGTGTTGAAGTTTTTACGGCCTTGTGATGATGGGTGGGGTGTTTTTTTGCCATTTATTAATAATTCCTGATTTAAGAAAATGGTTTGGGTATTATATTGTATTAAATATTAGACAAGGCCTGAAGTTTACGAATGAGATTGTGCTCCTCATAGCAATTTACAAAATTTAATGTATTGAAAATTTTTCAATGTAGTTACGTATGATTTACAACAATTATGTTTAGCATAGAAATTTTTGTTATGATTAAAGCACAACTTTCTTAGAATCAATTCTATTGATAATTGGAAAATTATTCTCTCTCCTACCAATTATAAACGATAATACCTACAATTTGGTTTTGCCAATTAACTTAATTGTTTCCTTTAACAACAACAGTAATTGCACTTTTCATACAAACAATTTTTATTTTCCTTAAAAATCTTTATTAAGTGAAAATACTCGATTCATTTCTAAACAAAAGTACAAAAATTTACATTTATGCAAAAGTATTGTCATAACAACAATTTTAAAATATTCAAAAGTTTATAAGAGAATTTTATAGAAAGTTTTTTTCTTTAAAAATATTTTCTTTTACAGTACAACATTTAATGCATAATTCCACTAAATGTTTTATTAAACAAGAAGTAAAAAAAAACTTCAAATTTACTATAAAATATACTAAAAAGATGCAAAACAATACTGAAATAAAAATACAAGGGTTGGTGTTGAAGCTGAACTGTGAAATTCTACATGAACATGAAATTTTTGTTTGTTGGTGTTGTTTCAACTAGAGTCATAAAATGCACAAGGATATGAATGTTGTTCACTTTGAATTGGTTCGAGCGTAGGAAAAAGGAAAATATAAAACATTTTAAATGCAGAAAAATAAAAATAGAAAAACAAAAACATGTAATGTATTGTATACAGATAAATGTAAAATAAAATCCGTTTCAAATTTTTCTATATACACATGTGTACTTGGATATAAAAGAAAAGGGTGCATGTAACATTGATGAAATTTTACAGTGGGTGTTAATGTTATTAAAATGGACAATTTCAGTGTGAATTCATTAATAATTTTTAATTTGTGAAATGCTTTATCTTGGTTTTTTTAAACATTACATACTTCTATATTGTTAATAAGAAACTTATTTAGTTGTCCGAAATACCCAGTCAAAAATAAGGATTGGTCAATCGAAAGCAATATAAGTTGAGTGGTGGACCTCAACCATAAGTCGCGTAACAAGCATTTAGTGAAATATCATCGAGAATTTAGCCGAAGTAAGATATATACTAGATCAGTACTTGCCTCTTTTCGGGAAAATTTCTTTAATAAATTATGTATTTATGTTATATTAACTCTTACTGTAAAACTTTTTATGCACCCATAATGCTTATAAATATTATATTCGCTATACAACTTTTGTATGAATGAGTGTTGAAAAATGAACAATGTAGTACATATTTGCATCTTTTGTAATATATAAAAGAAAAAACAAAAAATAATACAAAATCCTGGTTTATTCAGTACATAAACACTAAAAAAATAGCACGAGTATTGTGTTTTAGTGTTTACGATTTAAGAAAAACATAAAACAACTCTCTTCACAAACACATAAATATACATATCTACATGCAATTTTCTTTACCTAGAAGATAAGATGATGATACTTGAAAAAATAACAAGTAAATAACTCATACACATACATAAATTAAAATATACATATAAATAAGGAGAACAAAAACAAATAAGAGTGTTATATCTCATACTGTATACCGATGATCAAAATTTGAATCGAAAGTAAAATTTAGCTTTGAAAAGAGACTCTGTTTGATGATTTAACTTCAAAATTTTGATATACACTATGAGGAAAAATTATAGCTCATGACATAACAAACACAAATAAAATCCAAAAAATTAGTCTTAATTTTTTTATCTCCGAAATTAGACAGCTTTTGTTAAGGAAACCTATACGTATACGTGTTAAAGATATTTTGATATCAAAATAGTAAGTATACGCCTAATATAGAGAAGCACTTGATATATTTATATATGAATATATATTTTTTTTGGATTTTATATGCTCATAACTGTTCTTTATGAAAATAGATACAACTTTGTTTTAGAGAGTAAGTCAAAATTCCGAGGCCCCAAACCTTGGGGGCCCATAAACAAGTGCATAACCGGTGCATGAAACCGGTATTTTTTATTGCGAATTGCACTGTGTATGTAAAAATTTTTTCGAAATAGGTCATTAATATTTTTTTTTTTCGTGATTACAAACAATTTTTGGATTATATATTGTACTGAAATCATAATTTTCATCCGCTCGTAGAGAACTGAAGCTATTTTTATATAAAATTTTTTTCTTTTGAATGGTACACCATAGAACACATACATATGTATACACATAAGTACGTGAAATATTTCATTGTATTTAGATAACAACTTGTATTGCCTGATAAACTATTTCATTTGTAATTCTTTTTTTATGAAACATAAACTAAGATAAATATGTATGATATAGTTAATGATATTAAGACGAGAAATAATAATCAAAATAATGTGAAAAGAACAAATACTGATGATATAAAATACTAATTAATAAATTCAGTTAGACGATTATTCAAGGATAATTTAAATAAAGAGAGTACAAATAAAAGTAAAATGCAGATAACAACATTTCAAATAATTAAGACATACGATAGATAGAAGTAAAACCTCTATATTTGAATATATTAAAGAACATTGTGAATAAGTTATTATTAATATATTTAAAATAGTTTTAAACATTTTAAAGACAATTCTTAAAATACAATTATAAAGTATTGTATATGTCTGTATGTATGGGGCACTTGCCTTTTCCTGCTATATGTTGCAAAGAAAACTTTTCATAAACAAGTAAATTCACATTTATATTAAATTTACACAAGTCAATGTGGTAAATACCATACTTAAGCAATCGTTTTTTTTTGTGCGTTTAAAAAGCATTGAAAAAGGCTTTAAAAGCTTCTAGGGTTATAACAAAAGGAAGGCCTTAACACTATGGTCAAAAGAGGCATTAATGATCTTTTTAGAATTAATGTATATAACTCCACCCACCCACCAAACTAACTAACTACCTATGTAACTAACTAACTAACTAACTAACTAACTAACTAACTAACTAACTAACTAACTAACTAACTAACTAACTAACCAACTAACTAACTAACTAACTAACTAATTAACTAACTAACTAACTAACTAACTGACTAACTGACTAACTAACTAACTAACTAACTAACTAACTAACTTACTAACTAACTTACTAACTTACTAACTTACTAACTTACTAACTTACTAACTTACTAACTTACTAACTTACTAACTTACTAACTTACTAACTTACTAACTTACTAACTTACTAACTTACTAACTTACTAACTTACTAACTTACTAACTTACTAACTTACTAACTTACTAACTTACTAACTTACTAACTTACTAACTTACTAACTTACTAACTTACTAACTTACTAACTTACTAATTAACTAACTTACTAACTTACTAACTTACTAACTAACTTACTAACTAACTTACTAACTAACTTACTAACTAACTTACTAACTAACTTACTAACTAACTAACTAACTAACTAACTAACTAACTAACTAACTAACTAACTAACTAACTAACTAACTAAGCCTTTCTCAGTACAAAGTTCGTAGGTTTAACAATGACTATTGTTTATAAACATATATAGAACATTTTTTATTTTGTGTAAATTTAACCATAATGTATATATAAGGACTTTTGGTGTCAAGTGACCCAACTTTAAAAATAGATGTCTTCCGATTTAGATGATTTTTGCACCAAGTTTAGAAAATAGAGGGAGTCGAACCTGGACATTTGCTCATACAGGGATTTTTTCACATGAGTATAGCTTGAGACTATTAGGTCCTTCAAGGAAATTGTATGTGCGTTCTTTTAAGCAAAAAAAAGGACCCATTTACAAAAAAAAATTGACCGATAGAGTTGAAGATTTGTGTCAGACCTATTATCCAATAGTACTTACGCTTGTGCAAATTTCGTCAAAATCGATGTTTTTATTTGAGTCATTCGATATGAAATTCCCCGTATGTATTACCTACTGTTATGCTTAGATGTTTAAGAATAAATAATCACATGAGATTGGCAACTTATATAGATACACATACATATCTAAATGTATATAAGTATATATACATATTTATGTATATTTATATTATATAATAAAAAACCATATAAATCTTATATATAAAATTCAAGACGAAAAAATCATGTCAAAAAGTTAACTTGATGTTTTGACTGCTGATTTGCTGTACGATTTTTTTCTTTGCTTTCACTATATACACCACCATTTTAAAAGCACAATTGTTACTGTACTAGTTTAATAAAATGATGCATGTGTTTGTAGAGTATTATACGATTACGAAAACACTACGATTATGATGAATAAGGTACAACTGATATGAACGACCTTTGTCCGTCAGTCAGTTTTTCGTATTTTAGACTTTAAAATGCTCTATGTTTTACTAAAAAAGTGTTAAGAAATGTCCGTCTATCCAGATTAGTTGTACAAACAAAAAGTTAATATCGTATGTGCTTTTAAATAGTTACAAATACAGAATGCAGTTCTATTTTTGCACTTTTTACACTCGCTTTTATAGTTTTATAGTATTTGTTTAAGTCTATAAATATGGGTATGTGTGTGATGTTTTCCTTTTGTTTTCCCTTCACTCCATCTTCTTCATTTTGAAAAGTTAATTTTTTCCCAAAACAAATAAAAAATTCATTTTTCTAAACAAGCAAATATAGATCATAAAGAAAGTGAAAGCAAGACAGCAACTAACTAATATATTTTTTAAACATGATCTTATAATGCCAATCGCATACAAAAATGCAAAGTATTGTATGTAATATACATATTTAATTTCTGTTATACGAAAAACTTGTTGGTTATGTTATAAAAACCATTCACCATACTTCAGCATGTACTGCATTTTCATGTTGTAATACTTATATTTTAGATTATTAACATCATGATTCCTTTTTTACATTTTTAAACTAAATTTCCTCCTGCAATTTGCTTAATATTTGCTGCTGTTAAAGGGATAGCAAAGAAAAATTTTAATAGAAAGAAAGTTTTTGTACTTAAAACCAACAAGTACTTACTGGTATTTATGTATATAGAAAACTTACTAGAGAAAAATAGCACATTTCCTTTGTTAATCGTATAAAACCTCCCTTTTTAGCAAATTATTAGTTGTCTAAATTTACTGTAATTGCGAAAATGCAATCTAATGAGTTAATTTTGTTGCTTTCTTTTCGTCTTTCATTCGTTTGTTTTATTCATTTATATGAAAAAAAAGAAAAAGAAATAAAAGTAGAGGCGGAAGAGACAGAAATATAACAAGGACTTTTTTCTGCTAAAAATGTTAGAATAACTGATGAAAAAAATTAAATAATTACTTCTTATTTAAAGTAGAATATATAAAGAACTAAGAAATTAGGTTATAAGAAAATAGTTAAATTAAGTTTTCTAGGAAAGATTTTAAAATTGTTATAAATAATTACAAGGCTAAAAAATTGCTTTAAATTGACAAGATATCTGAAATTTTTTTTAAATAGATTGATGACTTCTTCCTCAAACTTTAAGTAGAACAAGCATTATATTATTTAAATTCTATTAAAGTTCGTCCATAATAACTCAAAACTTTTATAAAACCCTAATTACACTGAAAACTTTAACTTTTATTAGCTTTACATAAGGAATTACTAGGTTGGGTAATGTAAGTTTACATTTATTTATCTCTTTGTATCTTATATGAACAAGGGAGGAAATCCTTCGCCCTCATTTCTCTTGTAGCGTGTAAGTTATTTGCTTCATATTTGCTGCTGTGTGTAATAAAGAAATTATGTTAATTGAAAAGTAATTGTAAATTGCTTACTATTTATGCTAATTATGAATTCAAACATAATTAGTGTAAGTGGTCACAGTTTTGTACATGATAGATATTACAGTTTGAGTTGCACATGCGCATTATAACGTATTGCCTCCTGAATCTACACTCAATACCTGAATACAGTCCTCGTTCTACTGCACTTATTAAAGAGCTATAATTCAGATATCTTGCTTTAGATAAATCTGTTAAATTGTGCAAAAAAAGATTATCTTGCTTATGTTACAGTTCGATTAGCACATGCGCATTATAACGAATTGCCTCCCGAATCTACACTCAAAACCTGAATACAGTCTGAATCCTCGTTCTACTGCACTAATTAAACAGCTATCATTCAGATATTTTATTTTAGATAAATCTGTTAAATTGTGCCAAAAAAAGGTTATCTAGCTTATTTGATATTTGTTTAGTCGTTGCCGGGCATTTTAAACTAACGCGGGTAACGTCCTCTTCTTGGTTTTTGTCTCGATATCTTCTATATACGTCTTTACTTGGTATATTTCAGCTTGAACCTTAGATGTATCCTCGGATGATATAACAAAGATTGATGTCATAATGGGTTGTAAGTGAACCACTTAATATGTTCTGTTCACTCTTATGACCTTTATGACGAATCAGGTGATTGTATTTTGATGGCTCTATGCCGATCTTGAATCGTTATTTTCTCTTGTTAGTAAGTAAATATATACAAGAAACTTCGAATTAATATTTACAGGTACTTGTGGGTGATCTAGTATCTAGAACTTGGTCCTCGTTTAGTTAGTTTGTTTGTTTGTTTACATAACGTTTTACTGACCCGAAAGTTGAGAAAAAAATACAGAGGCACCTTAAAACAAAAGAAAGTTTCACAAGAAACCAAAAACGTATGCACTTCTTACATAAGTAGTATTCATTTACAAATTATTGATACAGGGTAGAAGGGGGATCATGCGCCATAGGGGCACATATGTCAATGCGAATAACTTAAAAACCGAGTTATCGATTTTATCGCATTATCAAATGTTGTTTTCATTTATCGATTATCTATCATCTCTGAAAATTTGAAACATTAACTTTACATATGATGGGAGGGAGACATAATTAATTATTTTTCAAAGGGCTGTGAAAACATTTCACTGTGTGAACTTTTTGTGCTAACTTTTTTAGTTTTTGAGAAAAAATGTATTGGTCAGTATTAGAACGTCAATAATAGTGAACAATAAGACATAATAATATTTTCGATAATATAATTTGAAGCCCGAAAAAATATAGAAAAAAATCAGTAATAATTTGTTTTAATTTTTTTGTTAAGTTTTGTGAAATAAACAATAAATATCTTGTTTATTATACTTTGTTTAATGAATTAAAGTATAAAACAGCAAAATAAGTTTTTATTTTTGTAATTTTTTCTTTTATTTTACTAATGACAAATCTGTCCCATCCCCTTAACGCACTTACCCCATGAATGGGGCAGTATCGCCGTTTTTGGTCAGTGCGGAATAGTTAAAAAATATGTACATGAGGATGACTTAGGAAAGATTGATAGGAATAAAACTAAAGCCAACATATCTGAGTATCCGAACCAAGAAACAAATTAAGAATATGTATTGTGGTTTTAATTTGAGGCCGCCTCAAAAAAAAAAGTGGTGTATGGTCCCCCTTCTACCCTATATGCATATTTCGATTAATCACAGTTCCTAATCAACGGAATCTTTAAAAAAGCCTATATTTCTTAATTGCAGGTGCCAACAAGTCTTTGCATGAACCTATATAAAAATGTTCTCCTTTTCAGTATTTAGTATTTATTACTTTTTTTCAATCTCTTTCTTTAACGTTTATACATATTTTCATAAACTCGACAATTTTACGCCACTTAGTGCTTTAAGCCAAGGGCGGTTTATGAAATTACTCTTATACATCATACAGACTACTATAAAGGAAATCATGTTATCTTCCTTTTTACCACCCTTTCAGTTTTTGTTGTTGTTCGTTATAACTTTTAACATTTCATAAAACATATATTAACTTTATGTTGTTGTTCTTTGTTGTTTTGTATTGCCATTATTATTTTGTTGGTTTCTGACGCCATATTTTCGTTTAAATTTTTTATTATTTTGACTGTTGTTATTATTATACTTCGTTTTTTAACCAATATTTGTATTTTATGTATTAAGCTGAAAGTAGTAAATATTTTGTTGTTATTTTTGATTTTTTTGGAAAATATATGTATATATATATATTTTTTTAAAGATTCATAGATTATGATGACTATAATAGCACGTGTATAACATTAATTTGTATGATTAAGCATCTTTTTGCAACATAGACGCCAACATAATTTACACGAACTGAAACAGGACCTTAATATAGTCTACATATGTACATGTAAGTTTTACTTAAAAATAGCATTCGCCGTTTTTTCCTCTTTAAAATATGATGGAATGAGTTCATTTATAAAGAGCCATTATGAACATATGCGTAAGTGTTTTTAAGGATGTATGAGAGTGTAGTTTGTTTGTCTCTTGTCTCAAGTAAATAAGAGTGTTTATGATGGTGATTGATGATTATTCATATTTTATGCATATTCAAACGATAAATTGGTAATAAAAATGTCGAGATAAAAAAAAACGAGTAGAAAATATGCTGTTCTTTTGCCTTTATAATGTAAATAAATAGCGAAAAATATGTTGGAAATATATATGTCTATAGATTGAAGACATTGGAAAAAAGAGTTAAAATTACAATATATAAAATGCATGACTTTACCACTATATATCTTTAGTAGTAGAAGGTATGAAACAGAGAAAAAAATTTTCGAGCTTTTTTAACTTTTTAGCACTACCAAGATAAGTAGATCTAATTTTATCGATAGCCTGACAATTTCGAAGAATGTTCTCTAGAAACCCACTACCCTCATTATAATTTATACATTAATCTCAACTCCTTACGTTAATTTTTGTAAAGCTGTGCCCGTAATTTTCTGTGTCTATTGAGAATACGTACTGTCATACTAATCACAGACTTTCTTATTTTCAGGAGGCTTTTCGTCCTCCTCTCCTTAGGGAGAACCATAGCATATATGTAGTTCTACTCACCGTTTTATTATTTCAAAAGGCCTTATGGAATTCTCTTTCCCATGTGTTTTATTTTATTTAATCCTGTTGCGTTATACGGTTTTGCGTTCGTCTATCATTTAAAGCTATTACATTCGCTCTTTCGTTGCTGACTACACCCGTGCGACTAGGTATACATATGATGTAAACCTTTTATCTGGGATAAATATTTATTCATATATTTAATTTTATCACCTAAAGCCAACCTAATTGCCTTAGAGCTATCATTTAACACATATGTTTACAGCCTTTTAAATCATAATTATGCAATATTTTATTACTCAGACTTCTGCCTGGAATCCAATATTATGATTTGGTGTACGGTAGAATATTCCTGTTTCTGGTCCCTATGAATATTTACTTTAATATTCTGCTTTACATTTCATTCTATTAAGGATCAGTGTTTCAAAGTTACCGACATGTATGCGATGGTATAGTGTATAGCATTCCAAAGGCTCGTTGTGTCCCATAATTTAGAGCTATCAGTATAGCAAGAAATTTCTATGGATATTTGATCTAATGTTCTGCTTGGCCATGATATTCTTAGGGTGTCACATCGGTTGTGGTTTTTTGGATTTTTAATACATGGTGTCTTTTAATAATGATTCTATCACATCTTTTCCTCAACATTTAAAAGTCACTTAATAAAACTAGACAGATCTAAGGTTAATTTTGTCCTGTAGCAAAGGGAAATGTACTATTGAATACCTGGACATTGCACAAAAGATATACATACAAGTTAAACGAATATTGCTCCAGTTCTAATAATAGAAGAAAATAAGGAATGTTCTTCCACTGATCCAGTGAATGCCTAGGTCTTGCAATCAGGAGAACTGGGTCGAGACTTAAAGTCCTAATCAGATTACTTACGGCTAATGTTTGTATGTAATTATAAACTAGTACTCAGTATAATTTAGATTTTATTTTAGTGGTTTTATGAATTTATGCCATTTACTTTACCTTTTATCTAATTATCCCCAAAAGAATAACATTTATCACCACAAAGTGATAAATGTTTGCGTTCTGTGGAAGTGGTGTTTATTAACTTCCAAAGAAGCAAAGAGAATAACATTTTGTTTTTTAAATTGAATGTATATTTTTTGTACTGAAATTTTTTGAGTTAAAACCATTTTATTTTGGAGTTGATTGATAAAGGCGCGTAATTTATTTAAATATGTTAATATTATTTAAGTGAAATTAGTGAATTCGTTATTAGACATTTGAGAAGAGAACTGAACTTAAAATCAGCTAATCCTTCAACTGTAAAATTTTTTGCATACTCTGATCGAATCCAGAAAAAAATTTACTTAATTAAATATTCGTTATTGATATGTCAAATATAAGGTGGTACATACAAACATTTAACCATTATTTAAAACCAAATTGTAAATTTCTACTATAAATTTCCATGTGATATTGACCCCTTTAATTTGTAGCCTTTGAAATATAATCACATGATCCTTAATGTAAACAGAAATTTACCCCCAAAAATATATTCACAAAATTATATACACATGTAGCTATAAATATATATGTATCTTTATAAATAGCTGCCATATTTGCCTATCAATTAAGCAATACTTTTCAGTTTGTTTTCATTTCAGCCAATTCAAAGTAGTACACTCTAAGTACTACCCAGCGGAAGTGTGTTTGTGTGTTAATAAAACAACCTCCGCCCGTCTGGTCAATTTGTTTAACAAAATAAAGTCAATACAATTTAAGTGCTTTTAATAGAGTTTATGTTTTACGTTTATTTAAACCATTCATTTCAATTTAGCCCATTTCGATTTCAATTTCAATGCAGCGTTCTCAATTAGTTAAATAAATTTTCTGTTTTCAATTTCGTTTTCAATTTGTTTTTTTTTTACCATCAAAAAAGATAGGCGGAATCGACATAAAAATGCTTACACTTAGGAACATAATTTTACAGTTAATGAGGACTGATCTACAACTGACCCCACCTTATAAAACATTCTCCTCAGGAAAGTGTTTTGTTTATGAGTATCAGTTAATAAATGACACATAAAAGGTCCTCTTCAAAAAATTACTCATACGCACACGGTTTAAAATTTGAACAAACATATTTTGTTTTTAAAAATTAATATTGAGTTAGTTCAAAGATTAAGCCATATTGCAAATATCACCTTGATGTGGGTAGGAGATTCGGCACAGCCTTATTTTTTAAAATTTCTACGAAATACACATAAAAGGCCCTCTTCAAAAAATTACTCATACGCACACAAACATATTTTGTTTTTAAAAATTAATATTTAATATTTAGTTAGTTCAAAGATTAAGCCATATTGCAAATATCTCACTGAAGTTTATAGGTGAGTATATGAGATTCGGCACAGCCGAATATAACATTCTATTTTTTTTTTTTTTTTTAATTTTCTACAAAGGTCAAGTATTCAATAAATGTTTTTTTCGGGTTTCGTATATATGGCATAATAGAAATCATGTTCACTGAAATCAAAGTGTAAATTTATTTCCGAGAAAGAAAAAAAAATGTTTCTGTATTTCTAACCCTCCTGTTGCCAGTTGATCTACTTAAAATAACAATTCAAACTTAAATGCCCGAACAGTGATTTGAAAATGAATAAATAGAAAATAATAAAAAACGAGAGAAAAATGAGAAATACATTCTATTCCAAAGTTGTTCAACTATTGTTAACTAAACATTTTTTAGAGAGCACTACTCCCTTCCCCTACGTTTAGTCTTTAGCCAATAGTATTACAAAAGCATACTACTTGACCTCAAAACAAAGTTTAACTTAAACGCAAAGCAAATAAACGTTTAGTTAGTTTTTTGAAATGTGAGTAAAATAATAAAAAAAAAATCAGCTAACAACTAACATCACTACTATTGCTACAACTACTACTACTATTTATACAACTACTGTAATATAAACTTTTTAAAAATGGAAGAAAAGCAAAAAAAAGGAATGGCTGTTTAAAGAACATGAATAAATTTCAATGAATTTCAAATAAATTGTAGTGATATACCAATTTTTTTTTTTTTTTTTTGAAAATAAAAAAACTTTAGCTAAAACTAAAATAATTCTTTTTTCAAATTTAAGAATAATCGAGGGATTTTATTTTCTGTTTAAAATAAATTAGTTTTAAGAGACAAAGAAAAAATGAAAAAAATTAGATTTCATATTGCCACTTGAAATACTAGAAAATTATTTTTCTTTAAGTTGACTTATTGAAGGTCAAGTATATAAATTAACATTGGCTACTTAATAATGCAGCATATAGAGTATCTCGCGAATTTGATTACAGACAAAGTCAAATACTAAGCCATACAAAAAGACGAATACTTATTTATAAACCAAGCTTCAGACTAAGAATATTCAAACAAAGTATTTATGTATATGTATAGGCCGTAAACCAGTCCATAGTGAATTATACTGGGCAGTTCAATTTTTAGTTCATTTCAGTATTTACTGTCCCAGCCTAATCAACTGAAAAAGCCATAGTCTTTTGTAGTGACTAAATAATCAATTAGTTTAATGAATGAATTACCCACTAACTAGGGTTCTATAAATCGACTTTCGAACAATCGACTTTTTGTCGTAAAAAGTCGAAGTCGACTATTTTGTTCCAAAAAAGTCGACTATCGTCTGTGAAAAAAATCGAAAAGTAGACTTTGCTAATAAAATCGAAAAAAGTCGATAAGTCGAAAAAAGTCGAATAAAGTCGAAAAAAGTCGAAGAAAGTCGAAAAAATCGAAAAGTCGTAAAAAGTCAAAAAGTCGGAAAAAGTAGAAAAAAGTCGAAAACTCGAAAATTGAAGAAACAATTCAAAAATAGTCAAAAATTTAAAAAAAAAGTGTAAATAAGTCAAAAACTCTAAAATAGTCGGGAAAAACTTGAAAAAGTCAAAAAATATTCGGAAAAAATGTCAAAAATAGTCAAAAAGTCGAAAAGTCGACTACTTATAAAATACTTAAAGTCGAAAAGTCTAAAAGTTGACTTTTAATTAAATGAAAAAAGTCGAAAAGTCAAAAAATCGACTTTTCATAAAATGAAAAAAGTCGAAAAGTCGACTTTTAACTAAATGAAAAGAGTCGACTTTTCGTTTCAACTATAGAACCCTACTACTAACTAACTAACTAACTAACTAACTAACTAACTAACTAACTAACTAACTAACTAACTAACTAACTAACTAACTAACTAACTAACTAACTAACTAACTAACTAACTAAATAACTAACTAACTAACTAACTAACTAACTAACTAACTAACTAGCTAAATACTGCATAGAGAAGTCCTAATTCTATAGACCAATTCCCGGTTTGTTTTATATTATAATCTACGGATTTAGACGTACATTTGCCAAATACCACTACAAAGTATATCAATACTCTTAGAATCATTTCCTATATTTTCTATATCTGTCTATGTAAACTCTAAAATCAAATTTTTTTATTTTAGCACAAGGGTGATGCCTGTTGAAAACTGTTAAAATCGGTTTATTATTTCACTTATCCTCCATACAAAAGTGCCTCTCAAATAGGGCTTTTTATGTTAGAGTACTTCTTCCATGAAAACCTTGTACGCACGCTACAGGTAATTTGATGAAATTTGGCACATACTCTTTTCTTGGTTCAAGGATGAACGCTATTGAAAATTGTTGAAATCGGATCATTATTTCGCCTAGCCCCCATTACCAAACTTTGTAAGGATAGGCCCATAATTACCCTTACTCCCCTATGAGCCCTCTTGTAAAAATTTCTTTTTTGTCGTTAATACGTAAAAATATTCCACAATACGGTTAAAGAACCAATTAAATGCTTTATTTTTTAAAATTATCCACTTTTTAAACATTCTGACTGGTGTAGGGTATCACATAGTCGGCAATGTCCGACTATACATTCATACTCGTTATGTATACAAAATGTTGATTCTTTTTGAAATTTTAAACTTTATAAATTTTTTAAAATAATAATAGAAACAATTAAATTAAATTAATTTATCATTATTCAATTTTAATAAAAATATTTATGTGAAACATTTTTGTACGTATTCCTTCATGTTACCAACGTTTCCATCACTATCAGGCATTTTAGACTAATCGATTATATAAGTGAATAATTATATTTTCAATCCAATTTTTTTTTTTTTTGCTTAATCACGGAAAACTGTAGACGGAAAACTGTATTGTAAAAACTACATTCTTAAAAATGAGCAAATTATAAAAACTTGATTAAATTGTAATTAAAAATCATTATACTGTAAAATTATGAAAAAAAGTTTTAACAAATTGTTACTTATGTTTGATTTTAGGAAAATATATGTATGTGAGGGTATATGCCAAAGAACATTGATAAATTGACTTTAATTGAGAGAAGGGAAAAATAGTGAAAAAAGAAATATTGCTTAATTATTGCAACTGACTCATTTTTGGGTTTCGGGAACTTTACTTCATTTACGCGCTAACGAATGATGTTTGTTACACTTTTTTTAGTTTTATAATGATTTTTTCTTCCCCTTTCTTGGCATTTATTTACAACTAAAAGAAAAAACAAGTTAGAGTGCTATATTCGGCTGTGCCGAATCTTAAATACCCTCCACCAGCTACTTCTATGTTATCACTTTTCTAATTGATCAAATATTTGTAGAAATAAGTTTTCTCATGTCTTTAATAGAAAAAATCCCAAAAGTTAAATCTATTACAATTCCAAGATTCATTGAACATTATTAAATTAGTAATTTGCATGTTTGTATGTGTGTGGAAGATTTATAGATTTTCAAAACACAAATACGTATATAATTTTGTTCTACACAAAATTTTGGTCAACACAAATTGATAATGCTCTTTAAATACGGTTAAAGCGCTTTTAGGGGCTGGACCTAGTATAAGAGAAATAGAAATATACAAAACTATTATTTTTGCCAAATTATGTATCAATAGCTTAATTTGGTAATAAGTAATGTGAGTTTAGGAGATTTTCGTAAAAGGACTTTGTATGGGAGCTATGACCAATTATGTACATAAAGACAATATTTCAGAATTCTACTTGGTAATAAATATTGTGAATCTAAGTGATTGCACCTAGTATGAGAGCTATGACCTAATATGGACCGGTCATAAAACAATTTTATAGTAAATTTATGTACATAAGAGCAATGTTTTGCTAAATGTATGGATATAAACATTTGGTTATGAGTTATGTGCGTTTTTTCTGATTTTCGGAAGGGAACCTTGTATGTGTGTTTTCTAAAAGGGACCTTATATGGGAGCTATGATCAATTGTGGATCGTCCGCAAAAACATTTCACAATGTTATTTCTCTGTATATAAGAATACTTTTACCAAATTTTATATCAATAACTTAACTTAGTTATGAGTTATGCGCGTTTAAAAGATTTTCGGGAGGGGACCTTGTATGGGAGCTATGACCAAATATGAACCGATCGGAAAAATCTTTCTTTGTAATATTTCTGTATATAAGAGCAATACTTGTACCAAACTTTATATCGATATCTTAATTGAGTAATGATTTCGGAATGGACCTTGTATGTGAGCTATCACCAATTATGGACCGATCCAAAAAAGCTTTCATTGTAATATTTCTATATATAAGAGTAATACCTGTACCAAATTTTACATTGATATTTAATTTAGTAATGAGTTATGTGCGTTTAAGTGATTTTCGGGAGGGGACCTTGTATGGGAGCTATGACTAAATATGGACCGATCCAAAGAAACTTCCATGGTTATATTTCAGCATATAAAAGCAATATTTGTACCAAATTTTATATCAATATCTTGATTTAGTAATGAGTTATGCGAGTTTAAATGATTTTCGGGAGGGGACCTTGTATGGGAGCTATGACCAATTATGGACCGATTCAAAAAATCTTCCATAGTAATATTTCCGTATATAAGAGCAATACTTGTACCAAATTTTATATCGATATCTTAATTTACTAATGAGTTATGCGAGTTTACGTGATTTTCGGGAGGGGACCTTGTATGGGAGCTATGACCAATTATGGACCGATCCAAAAAAAACTTTCATTGTAATATTTCTGTATATAAGAGCAATACATGTACCAAATGTTATATCAATATCTTGATTTAGTAATGAGTTATGCGAGTTTAAGTGATTTTCGGGAGGGGATCTTGTATGGGAGCTATGACCAATTATGGACCGATCCAAAAAAGCTTTCATAGTAATATTTCTGTATATAAAAGCAATAATTGTACCAAATTTTATATCGATATCTTAATTTAGTAATGAGGTATGTGCATTTAAGTGATTTTCGGGAGGGGACCTTGTATGGGAGCTATGACCAAATATGGACCGATCCAAAGAAACTTCCATTGTTATATTTCAGTATATAAAAGCAATACGTGTACCAAATTTTATATCAAATTTAGTAATGAGTTATGCGAGTTTAAGTGATTTTCGGGAGGGGTCCTTGTATGGGAGCTATGACCAATTATGGACCGATCCAAAAAAGCTTTCATTGTAATATTTCTGTATATAAGAGCAATACATGTACCAAATTGTTTATCGATATCTTAATTTAGTAATGAGTTATGCGCGTTTAAGTGATTTTCGGGAGGGGACCTTGTATGGGAGCTGCGATCAATTATGGTTTCGATCAAAAAAATCTTTCATTGTAATATTTCTGTATATAAGAGCAATACTTGTACCAAATTTTATATCTATATCTTAATTTAGTAATGAGTTATGCGCGTTTAAGTGATTTTTGGGAGGGGACTTGTATGGGAGCTATGACCAATTATGGACCCATCCAAGAAATTTTTCCTCTGAATAAATTTCATTGTCATAGAATTTTAATTTCTAAAATTTTGTGAAGATATCGATATAACGACGGAAGTTATTAACAAAAAACCAAATTTCCGGGAATATAAAATTGTGGACCGATTCTGACGATTTTCCACAGATATTAAGCTTTTGTGCGGAAACGAATGTATGCCGATTTTTATGGAATTATCTTGCAAAGTTTTCGAGAAAATTACATCAGAATGTGTAAAAAATGCTCATTTTTTTCGAGGTTGTTTCAAATTTTGATTCATAACTTTTCCCGATGTGAACCGATTTTGCCCATTTTCAATACCAAACTGCTTAGGATAACAACAAATATTTTCGGTGAACTTGGTTGATGTCCTTGGCTTAGTTTTAACGTGAGCGTGTTTTAGGCAGACAGACGGACAGACGAACAGACAGACGGACATAGCTAAATCGACTCAGAATTTCATAAGGACCAAGAATATATATACTTTGTTGGGTCTCAGATAAATATTTCTTGGTGTTACACACGGAATGACAAAGTTATATATACCCTCTATCACCACTGATGGTGGTGGAGGGTATAAAAACTAAAAAGGAAATGAAAGAGTTATAAATTTTATTTTTTTTATAATTAAGTGTTAATAAAATTTTAATTGGTTGTTTTTCTTTATTAGTGATTCTTTTTGTAGTGTTTGAGTAAAAATTTTTAAATTTTGAAGTCTTTAATGATATTAAGAAATAAACGTATAGCTATTAAAATCAGGCATATCTGGCAGCTGTATTATATTAATGGCTTTAAATTGGAGTTTAGCTTATTTATAAAAATATAAGCTTAAAATCGTCTTCGCATTTTCCATCTTTCATATAAAATTTTTGATTGTATTGTTCGAAATAAGTAGCACATCATATTAGTAGTCTAGAACTAAAACGAAAGCTAAGTTATTTTTTATATACTCACTTTATACATTTTTTTCATACTGTTTTTTTATAACATTTATAATTTTCTTCACTTTCTAATAAATATACTTTCCAATAAGCTTATTTTATCATTAGTCTTATAATTAAATAATTATATAAACTAGAAAAAATGTCGGCATCGTAATCACCCATATTACACATACTTATCGTAGTCGTAAAATATAGAGTGTTTTTTTTTTGTATCTAAATTAGAGTATTCAAACGATTAATCGTCGTTTGATTAATCGATTAATTTTTGACGATTAATCGTTCGAATAAATGAAAATTGTCAAATTACAAATAACGAATAAACCGAATAATTTCTATCAATTAACCGATTAAGAAAAACTCACTATTTAGCAGTAAAATTACTATTTATTTACTATAAAATTTAATAATATTATAATAAATTTTCTTCTTTTCTTAATTTCTTAATCATTTTTCTATAATAAAGTATATTTATTTGATGATTTTTGAAAATAATTCATGGAAATAATTATATCACCTTTATTTCTACAATCTGTTTTTTGGCAACATTGTTGTGTTCTTAAATACATATTTCTAGTGTTCAATGAAACGTATGAATTCTAGAACTCGTTGAAAATCTTAAAAACAGTAATTTCTTTATATAGAAAAGTATTTCACATAAACAGGAATAATTTCTAATGTTTGAGAAAAAACTAAACATAGAATTGAAGTGAAAATTATTTTCTAACGTGAAAAAATGTATGCGTGCAGGAAACTGTGGACAATTAGTATTAACTCTGTGTACTCAATTTTTCTATAATCAGCTCTTATGCTCCTGTAAAAGGACTTTAAAGTTTAAAAGACATCCGATTTCAAAAGATCGAATTCCAAATTTATATTAAAAAGATGGTTATTAATATTAATTTCAAATGAAACTGAGTTCCTCTGCTTCGAAATTATATAATTTATTTCAAATTATCAAGATCATCAAGAAATCTTAAAGAAAATTTGTCACAAAAAAGTAGTTAACAGTTTTTAAGTCGAAAATTAAACCTTTTTGAATTTAACTTCTTTTTTCGTTTTTTCTCTAAGTATAGAATAATATAATAAATATAATAGAATGTACAGATTCCCAGTTTCCATTTGATACTAATATTAGCAATATTTATAAGGATATAAAAATCGGAGTACGCAATTCTATAAGTGGAATCTATTTTCACATGCAAAGTTTTTCACATTTTCAAAATTGTTATGAATATGAAAAAAATTATTGTAAAAAGCCATAGTAACATCCAGTTTCCTTTTATTCGAATAACCCAATAATTTTTAATTATCCGATTATTAACCGGCTAACGTAAAACCTTAAACAATTATTTGTCGAATAAACCGAATAAGACAAAACACCGAATAATTGAATACCCTAATATAAATATATATTCTTTAATTATTCTTTATTCTTTTCATTATGAGAGCAAGTATATATTTATAACAAAAAAGAATCTTTGCCAAACAGGAAGCATTTCCTTTAGCTTGTAGTTTTTTTTTCATTTTACTGTATTACTTTTAATTTTTCCTTTTTTTCTGGGTTTCTTACTTAATTGTTGAGTTTAGTTTTTTATTTTTCCTTATTGTATCAGATTTTCTTGTTGTATTTAACATTTTTTTTTTGTATTTGTTCCCACCAGCTTTTATGGTTTTTTATAGATTGGATGATTTTTTTTTAAATGAGCAACGTAGTGGTATACAATAATTATCACTGTAACCATTCCTGACTATCGTTTTTTTTTTTTAAGATTGTAGAAAAATTATAATTATGTATAGTAGTTACACATAAAATTGCACAAATCATTCACTAATTTGTAATATTTTTTCATTATGAGGTTTGTAAGTTTTAATTCATATGGGAGGTATAAGTTTTTAAGTACTTCAGTTTTCCAGATTATGCTAATTATTTAATTTCTGACGTGCCATGGTTACGTCTTTTAGTTTGTAAATATACCACCTTATGCAAAAATGATTATTAAAGTTAACAATGGTTTACTACACATTTTTATACCCGCCATCAAAAAGTATGGGGGTATATTGATTTTTTCATTCCATTTGCAACACATCAAAATATTGGTCATAGACCCATAAAAGTATATATACTGGGTCCTTATTAAATTTTAAGACGATCTAGCCATGTCCGTCTGTCTTTTGAAACCACGATAAAGTCCGAACGACATGAGCTAGAGGGTTGAAATTTTCCACAAATATTTTCATTTGGTATTGAAAATGATCAATATCGGTCCATGTTTTTGGATAGCCCCCATACATGATTACCCCCAAAAAACAGCTTTAACGGACATATTTGTTTTAAAAATACAAGTATCGATGTATGAGGATTGGTCCATGATTGACCCTACCCAACATACAAGGTCCCCATCGGAAAAAAAGAGAAAAAATTCTTTTTTTTCAGAAATTCAGAGTTATTGCTTTTATGAAAACTTGTATTATTTTAGACAATATTGAATATAGTCTCTCGATATTAAGTGGTTAATGCAAGTCATTGCCAAGTTTTTGCTAGGACCCTATTTACCAAGACAACATATTCAAACTTTGCAAGTTATCTGTTTCTAGACTGAGATATCTCAGGACAATATGTTAAAACTAGCACTTCGTATATATTAGGGTTTTCTATAATGAAGAATATTTATTGGATGATTTTTATAACAATACTACAGAAACATTTCAGATTACTGATAATAAATCTTGAAAATAATGACAACGCCTTTATTTCTACATCCAGTTTAGGAGAACAGAGTTGAGTTTATAAAGTATTTCTAAAGAGTTCTTCAGCAATACTTAGTTAAACGCTAGTTCATTGGAACGTATGAATTTTGGAACTCGTTGATAAATTTCAAAAACATAAATTAAATTTACTTAATTTCTTTATATTAAAGAGGATTTCACATGAAAAAAAAACTTCTAATATTTGAGAAAAAAAACTTAATTAACAAACCTTAATATAACTGAATTTAAAAACTGGAAAATTATAATTTTGTTTGTTATGGGAAGAAAAATATTGTAAAAAAGAAATAATATTATAAAAAAACACTTTGCTTTTATTCGATTAACCGAATAATTTTGAATTATCCGTTTATTAACCGGCCAACTTAAAACCACAAATAATTATTTGTCGAATAAACCGATTAAGACAAAACCACGAATAATTGAATACTCTAGTATTTATCATATTGTTATGCACAATTAATATGTACTTAATGGATGAAGTGATCTTGTCAAAAACATTTCTATGATAATTGTTATTTTTTTTTACAAAAAAAAAAGTGTTGTATATGATATTTTTTCATTCTGAGATCGAAAACATGAATGTTTTGTTATTCGTAGATTTTAAAACATTTTCAACATTTAAGTGCTTAATATCGTAATATATCCCTGCTCCTTAATGTTAATATTAATACAATTAAATGTGTTGTAATTTACAAACCCTAAAGATTACAAGGTTTTTATGAAGATATTTAACGCAATAGCCTCAAACACTAGGGGATTTTCAGTAATGCATTTAAAGTAAAAAATAAATACTTAACAATGGCTGCTATATAATTAAGAAAATAGTTACTCCTGTATTATAAAGGGGGTAGATGAACTCATAATGGAGATAAAAATAACAAGTAGGAAAGTATAGTCGGGCATGGCCGACCATATAATACCCTACACCATGAGTATATTTTTAACATTTTTACTTTTTATAAAATTTTTATTTTTTATAAAGAAAGTTTTATGTTGAATATTACCAATAATTCCAAAATATTTAAGCAATTCATTGATAAAAAACTAAAATTTCTAAATGAGGCTTTATATAGGTCAAATATGGGCCGATCCTCGGTTAATTTGGGAAAAGGATATATTTCTAAATAACAGTTAGTTTTGATTTATTTAATTTTATGTTTATACTTAATTTCATGTTTTTAGTCGATAACATCACACTAGTGCTGCTCCGACTCACTTGCTCTGCCTTGTTTTTACAATCAAGCGTACAATAACGAAATTTACTTTAAGATTATGTATTTTGTTTTTTGAAATTACTGTGTGAGCATGAATAAGAATCTCAATTTATAATAAAATTTTCTGAGGTTCATGGGTTCGGAAAAATATATTAAAAAAATTACTATCGGAATGACAACTTATATATCCTTCTCACGAAGGTGAATGGTATACAAATAAGGGGCTTAATGTGTTTCTTTGGATTGTAGATACAATAATCTATAAACCTAACCTAACATTAATTTCTTTTAACTTTGTACCAAATAGATTTCCAAGTATAAAATGCATTATATTTTTTTTCAAGTTATTTTGTAATTAATGTAATATCATACTCAATATTAAACAACTGTAAAAAGTGTAATATTGTAGTATTTTCCAGCTGGGAATGCAAAATGAAACGTCCAAATACTTAAGACTGCATTTAACATCAACGATTGAATTCAATATAGCAGTTTGACAGCGAAAAAGATAACACAACTATAAGAAGAAGTTAAATAAATGTAAAGATTGTAGCCTTTAGCTGCATTTAAATTCACTTCACCATATCAAGGAAGTAGTTGTAATGGTAGTCAAATGAGTATTATTAATGCCACCAATAGATGGCTCCACTCTTTAAACTTTCAATAATTGTGATTAATGGATTCTTTTGCCTGCTGAATGTTTTCTCATCTATAAATTGGTTATTTTCTTTTGGGTTATTATCGAATCAATATTATCTTCCCTTTTCCACAAGTTCATGCTCTTCTTCTGTTGATGCTACAGATGCTCCACGTCAGTTTATTTTGTATAATTACTTGCTAAACCCAGTATGCTTTGCTACCCTAATATCAATGTATGTACATTAAAAAACACTTTACGATTTTAATGATTCTGACTATAATCGATTTACAGATAAACATTTCTTTACATTTTGGGGATGTTACGCAAATTATTGCAAGTTCGCCAATTTTTCCAAATGTTAATTTAGAATAGACAACGCCAATTTATTTACATGGAAAAATTTGAGGATTTTAGCTCTGATAGTTTTTCACGTATATTAAGTTTTCTATTTAATTCATATGGGGGGTTCCAAGCCCCCGATAAAAGTCCGCCCTTTTTCCCGAATATGTTCAGATGAATATTAAAGTTCTTCGTGCAAAATTTTAAGATGCTAGCTCTAGGTCCCCTACTGCTAAAGTGGTTCCAACAAAATTTGAGGACTCTATGTGTTATATTTTCTCAGATATACAGTTTTAATATTTTCTTTATATTGAAGGTGCCTCGCCCACTATAGCCATTCCGCCCATTTTATACAAAATTATTTTATATTCTTATGAATGTCTAAGTTGTCCAAGCAAAATTTGAACAAACTGTTGCAGTTTCTGAGATATGATACTTTTAATACTTATTTTGTAGGCGTGACACGTCTTCCATTTTAAATTTTAAAGTAAAAAGGCTCTGTGAAATTTTCCGAAAAATCCGTCCAGCCGTTTAGCTGCCTATTATGTCCAAACAAACAAACATACAAACAAAAATTAATTTTTATATATATAGATAATAATGATTTTGGTGATGATCATGATATGATATGTAAGTACATATGTATGATTGTACTTACAAGAACATAAACATTATATAATATTTTTAAAATAACTTTACTGACTGCAAATATTTGTAAGCGGTGACTGATTATGGTGGTTGTTCTTTATTGATATGCACCCAGCAAAAAATTGAAATGTAATGCTTAAATTTATTTACATAAAAGCAAATTTCAGTCATTGCTTAACAAGGGAATACCATATTTATAACAATTTGGTATTTTTAATGTGAAAACTCATTACATTACAAGATGTAACGAATAAATTTAGATATTGAAAAAATATTTGGTACTTGGATTAAAAAGTCTTTTTTATTTATTTTTTTAATTATGCTTTAACTCAAGTCGCAATAAAGCATCACGTAAAAATCCTACTATTATTTCATGATATACCAACATATTTCTTGCTTAAAGACATCATTTGAATAATAACTCGTTGAAACAAAATTCTGCTCAAAATTAACTTGCTTACGCTCAATCACTTTGTAGGTATTTGGTTGTATTCATCAAAATGTTCGATTATAATTTCTACACTTAACTCGTTGCACACACTTCAAACATTTTAGGAATAAATGACAACATACATATACCACTTATGTCGATTGAAGTTTCTGGTATTGTATTATCGATGTCTATATAAACAAGCAAGAGTATTATATTCGGCTATGCCGAATCTTATATACCCACCATCAAATCATTACCGATGTATGTGCTCTTGAGCTATGTCCCAGCAAAATCTTTACTTACCCGTAAGTAAAGCAAGTAATATTGCAGAAAAGTGTAAGTAGTTACTTTTTGGGTGAATAACTACTTTTGTTCGACCATAAAATACTAATACTTACCATAAAATAACTAAATGATAAAAAGTAATTTTATCATTATATCTGGAATGGTTTCTTGAAAAAGCTACGGTTAGAAACACTATCTAATTCTTTATTAGACATCCACGGGGGAATCCGCTTTAAAATATATTCTTGTTGAATTTCACTGCTATAGAAAGTTTTTTTTTTAGCGATTTATAAGCATTAAATTCATTTTATGAAGGGCACCTTATATGTATTACTAACGGAATGACAGAAACATTGTTGGGTATAAAAAGTAAATTTGCTCTTTTATGTAGTTTTAATCGAGATTTCAATGTAATTTTCTTTCAAAAGGTTTTACTTTTGTATACAACGTTTCACTTTTTATGACACAAATTCAATTTTTTTTCAATTCCCTACAAACAAGAAGATACGAAAACGATACGAATTCGTATTGCTTAGAAGAAAAAATTATTGCGGCAACAATCATATTCGTATTGCAGAAGATACCTCCTTCGGGAGAGATTGTGCGGCCAGGGGGATACTTCTACGCAATACGAAAGCAATACTCCTAGAAGACAAAAAAGAGACATTGCTAGATAATCAGCATGGTGAAAATAAGAAGATATCTTCAGATAATCGTCTGGAAGATATATTGGAGATATTCTCCTATTATCTTTAGGAAGAAAAGTATAAGAAATTAAAAAATTGGCAATTTGAATACACATTTATTAGTATAAATAAAATATTACAATATGGAAAATATATTAATATAAATATGCCAAATTAACGTTTCCCCAGCACAATTTTGTTTTACCCACAGGAAGATTCTTTTAATATTGATTTCCTTTAAGTACTCTGAAAACCAAAACATCATGACTATCCATTTTTATGTGAAAATAAAGATAAACTTACATTTTTCCAAGCATAAATTACCATTGTAATGATGTCGTCTTGATTTATCGCGTATTAACTTATTGTAGTAAGATTTATTTAAAAAAAAAATAATTTTTTTCTTATTTTGAAAATATTTTGAAGTTTGAAAAAAATATTTTTATTGCTATAATATCATCTATGCGATAACATAACGATATCCTAAACGTATTGCGTAGGACGAAAATCCTCTTACAGAAATAAATACAACAATTTGGCAACAAAAAAATACTTTACAAAATCAAAAAAATATTAATTTAAATATTTTTATTGTTTATTGCCGATTTTACTTTTAAATATTAACATTGCGATATCAAAAAAATATTGCTTGGGTGATTTTTTCCAAATTATAAAATTTGATATCTTCTATGGACGATATCTTCCAAATGTTTGTAGGGTTCAAGAGAACATATTTACACACAAATAATTAACACCCAGCAAACAAAAGTTTAGATGATATTTTAAAATGATTCATTAAGTATTTTAAGACTCGTTTATATAATAAAAAAAAAAAAAAATACTTAAAAGATTTAATGATTCTTTTATGCTAGATTTTGGAAGTTTGGAAAAATATCTTAAAGATTTTTATACCCTCCACCACCATAAGTGGTGATAGAGGTTATATATATAAGTTTGTCGTTCCGTGTGTAACACCAAGAAATATTCATCTGAGACCCAACAATGTATATATTTCTGGGTCCTTGTGAAATTCTGAGTCGATTAAGCTATGTCCGTCTGTCTGTCTGTCTGTCTGTCTGTCTGTGTAAAACACGTACGTTAAAACTAAGCCATGGAGATCAACCAAATTCATAGAAAATATTTACTATTACCCTAAGCAGTTTTGTATTGAAAATGAGCAAAATCGGTTCACATCGGGAAAAGTTATGAATCAAAATTTGAAACAACCTCGAAAAAATAAGCATTTTTTACACATTCTGATGTAATGTATGGTGATGTTTCAATAAAAAATCACCATACATTCGTTGCCACGCAAGCGCTTCATCTCTGCGGAAAACCGTTAGGGGCGGTCCACAATTTCATATACCTCCCATACAAAAGTACAAATTCCTGGAAAATTGGTTTTTTGTCAATAACTTCCGTCGCAATGTCGATATCTTTACAAAATATCACAGAAAAAATTTTATATCAATGGAATTCATTCAGAGCAAAATTTTTCTGGATCGGTCCATAATTGGACATAGTTCCCATACAAGGTCCCCTCCCGAAAATCACTTAAACGCACATAATTCATTACTAAATTAAGATATCGATATAAAATTTGGTATAAGTATTTCTCATATGAATATAAATATTACTGTGAAAGGTTTTTCAGATCGGTCCATAATTGGTCATATCTCCCATGCAAGGTCTCCTCCCGAAAATAACTTAAACGCACATAACTCTCCAAATTTCATCAAATTATCTTGAAAATTGCGGCCTGTACCTTGCGCACAAGGTTTACATGGACAGCCAGCCAGCCGGACAGACGGACGGATGGACGGACGGACGGATGGACATGTCTTAATCGACTCAAAAAATGATTCTGAATCGATCGGTATACTTTAAGGTTGGTATTGGACCAATATTTTTGTATGTTACAAACATCAGCACAAATTTATAATACCCTCCCCACTATAGTGGTGTAGGGTATAAAAATTGCAAAAGAATAAACAATGTTTATTAAACATGAGATAATTTTTAGTATAATTATTTTCTGTAAAATAGTAAATTAGAATTGGACAAAATATAATATAAAGGATATGATGTCCTTTAATTCCTTACAAATATATTTTAAAATAAATATACAAATTGTTTATAAATATTTTATCTAAATAAAAATATTCTCAATTTTATTGTTATCCAACAATACATATTTAAATATTTTATATTATCCGAAATTTCACAATTCGCCTCTGGCTCCCAAAATGGGGTTAAGCAAATTGTAGAAAATATTTTTGCCAACAAAAATAAAGGTCAGGTTAAATGAAACCATAAAGTTTTACCTTAATTTTCATTGCGCTACAAACTAGATGCCATAAAGTTTTGCATTTTTATTGTCTCCTTTTTTTATGATTATTATTTTATTGTACATTTTATTGAAATAAAATATTTTTTTCGCATTTAATGGGAAATTCATGCAAATTTTAAGCAAATATTTTATGTTTTAAAACGTAGGGAAAGGAACTAAATTACGCTTGTTGGAGTTAAAGTAGATGAACATTTAATTTAATCCAAATGTATAGGGGGTGTGTGTGTATATATGAACATATACATACATATGTATGTAATACATATATGTATGTATTTTAAATTAGGTATTCCGGAAGTAGGAATGTAGTAAGTTAAAACAATGAAAATTAAAAATTAAGTAAAATACATGTAAGGAATTATAATCGGGCAGGGCTGACCATTTAATACCCTACACCTGTTATAAAAATAAAATGTGATTTAGTTTAGTCATATGTACTTAAGCCATTTATTGTTGAACAAAATTGAAGGGGGCATTTGATAGGGGCTATCTAGGGCCAAAGGAGGACCTATAATTTTAAGATTCATCACGTTCATAATAGCTAGTATAGAACTTGGTATTGCAGCATTAAATAGTCTCCAAAAAAACATTTGAATAAATCTTAATTCGAAATACCAAATTTCAAATCAACAGAGAAACTCTTGACAGATTTAGATTAAACTAGCTTCCCTCTGGTAACTATTGCAATCAAATAGACGAAGCTAACCGATATTACAACCAAATTTTTGACTTAGCACAATATACAAATAAGCGGACAAAAACAAAATATATGTATAAATACATATATTTCCATTAACATTAGTACAAATATCTACTTAAATGTATATGTTTAGTTTTCAAACATTTTGTGGTTGTATTTTTGAATGCGTATTAAATTCTGTTCTATGTTAAACTCCTCCTGTTCATTTTATCCATTAAAATCTAATGGCAAAAAAATGTTCATCTGGGTAATTTAATGAACTTTTAATTATCTCATGAAAAACTATTAAAAAATTAGACATTATTTATTCTAAAGTTTACATAGAATTATAATTTAAAATGTCACAGTACATAAATAAAAAATCATTAACAAGTTCGCCATTTACTCAAAATCACTCACTCATACTCACTTACTCATACATACATTGTAATTGCTGGGAATAATTAAAAATGGTAATAAATACAATTAAATAATCATTAAAAATTCACTGCGTATAAAAGTAATTTAGTGGAGTTTTTCCAAAAAAAATTAATTTACTGTTATAAATGAAATTAATTTATTTTTATGTTATTTCACAAAAAGTGGTCAAATGGGGGAAATATATTTAATTGATTGTATGGTGGTGGTAGTTGGTTCTATATAAAAAAAAACTTTGATAACTAGAAAGATCATAAACTGGTCAAAACACTAGACTATTAACTAGTAACTAGTTAATATACACAAGTTTATAGTTCATAAATTAGTCAATAAACCTGTCCTCAGCCAAGTTCAAAGACAAGTCAAAACAAGTAGGAAAGTATAGTCGGGCATGGCCGACCATATAATACCCTACACCATGAGTATATTTTTAAAATTTTTACTTTTTATAAAATTTTTATTTTTTATAAAGAAACTTTTATGTTAAATATTACCATAATTCCAAAATATTTAAGCAATTTATTGATAAAAAACTAAAATTTCTAAATGAGGCTTTATATAGGTCAAATGTGAGCCGATCATCGGTAAATTTGGGAAAAGGATATATTTTCAAATAACGGTTAGTTTTGTTGAGTTTCATTGCGATACAAATGGTTACAAGTAAATTTTAGACGTTTAAGTCATTTTTTGAAGGGGGTTTGTATGAGGGCTAGGGTCAAATATAGGCCGATCCTTACGAAAATCTGCAGTGTCATTTATACTTATATAAAACTTATTTGTGCCAATTTAGAGAGGTAGCAGAATATTTGACGTAATTATGGCATAAAAAGTTCAAATCGGGAGATACGGTTGTATGGGGGCTAGGTGAAATAATGGACCGATTTCAACCATTTTCAATAGGCTTCGTCCCTGTGCCAAAAGACATGCTTGGTCCAAATTTCATCAAATTATCTTGAAAATTGCGGCCTGTACCTTGCGCACAAGGTTTACATGGACAGCCAGCCAGAAATAATACCATATTTTACATGGACAGACGGACGGACGGACGGACATGTCTTAATCGACTCAAAAAATGATTCTGAATCGATCGGTATACTTTAAGGTGGGTATTGTACTACTATTTTTGTATGTTACAAACATCAGCACAAACGTATAATATCCACTATAGTGGTGTAGGGTATAACTATGGACTAGTTAAAAGAATAGGCCAGATAGACTTGTTAAAATACTGGTACAAGGTGGGCAAGTCATATTCAATAAACTCGGCTATAGAATATTCAACTTATTTAGAGTCTACTCCATAAAAAAGTACCAATCAAATAATACATATTCTAATCTGTATCCTACTTAGGTCATAGATTAGATGAAAGTCTATAGACTAATTCATAGAATAGTCTTTAAATTGCAATAGACGACAATATACCAGACAATAGAGTTTATAGATTTGTCGAGAGACTAGTCCATAAAATATTCAATGGACTGGTTAAAACAACAGTACACACTCTAATGTATTACTAGTTCATAGTCTAGTCACAGACTTATATTGTATATACAAGTTCATACAACAGTCCGCAAAAAGATCCGCAGAATAGTTAATTTATTCTGTAATCCATATACCATGTAGTTATTTAAGAATTTTCCAGTAATCAAGTCCTTAATGTAGTTAATATATTATTAAGTTGACTAGTTAGTAATACACACGCAGAGAAAAACAAGTAGGAAAGTATAGTCGGGCATGGCCGACCATATAATACCCTACACCATGAGTATATTTTTAAAATTTTTACTTTTTATAAAATTTTTATTTTGTGTAAAGAAACTTTTATGTTGAATATTACCATAATTCCAAAATATTTAAGCCATTTATTGATAAAAAACTAAAATTTCTAAATAAGGCTTTATATAAGTCAAATATGGGCCGATCCTCGGTAAATTTGGGAAAAGGATATATTTCTAAATAATAGTTAGTTTTGTTGAGTTTCATTGCGATACAAATGGTTACAAGTTAATTTTAGACGTTTAATTCATTTTTTGAAGGGGGTTTGTATGGGGGCTAGGGTATGTTAAAAACATCAGCACAAACGTATAATACCCTCCCCACTATAGTGGTGTAGGGTATAAATATAGTAGCAGTAATCATAATCTAAGATATGTTTCTCTTATGGTTAAAGTTAAAACATTTATGACCATTTTTACTATCAAGGAATATCATATTATGATCATTATTAGTATAATAACATATTATATAATAATGAATAAGTATAATTTGAATATTTCATCATAAAATAGTTTTATTAGCATAATGTACTGTTGTAGCATCATATAGTAGTTTCAAGCAACCATGTAATCTTATAATGGCTTCAAGTAATCATATTATTATTTCAAGTAACCATACTATGGATTCAAGTAATCACATGTCTTCAAGTAACCATATTATTATGGTTACATATTAAACATAATATGGCTAAACTAATGTGGTCGGCGTAAAAAGTAATTACTTGTAAATTTTCTTTTAAACAAACACAAAACTTCCAAGCACTGGTATTCCCAAAAAAATATATATCCACACTTTCATGCCAATATAAGCACAATTTATTTTTTTTTTTTAATTATTAATTTTTTATGTACCCTATTTTATGTATTTTATATTTCTATTGACATTTATATTGTTTTTTATTACATTTTTAGATATTATTTATTTTTTACAATTATTTTAACACTGTGTTTGTTTAATCCGATCTAGTACGGATAAACCATACAACTATTATAAAAATTGCGATACCAAAATATTTTTAATAGTAAACTTATATCTTAAACATTATATGGATTAACGTGTAAAATCCTACAATTTAAAGGATTAGATAGATTATTGTATGGATTAGTCTAAGGAATTGTTAAAGAACTGGTCAATGGCATAGTCTTATGACTACTTATAGTACCTAAATTAGTTTAAGGACTAATATATGTAATATATAATACTAGTATAAGTACTAGTCTAATAACTAGTAAAATTACTAGTCTAATAACTAATAAGGACTAGTCTAAGGACTAGTTTATGGACTTGTCTAAGGACTAGGTGTAGTCCCTAGACTAGCTTAAAGACTAATATGTATGCGTCATTTCACTTTAAAAATCGATGTCTTCCAATTTTGATTTTTGATGATTAGTACTATTAGATCAAACTTAAATTTTCAACGCTCTTGGTCAAGAACTGCCGGACTTAGACGGATCATAGTATCATCTTAAAGAAGCTGTCTAATGAATTAGTAAATATTTATAAAACTCATTATAAGTACGTGTTTATCAAAGTACTTCTATGTTATAAGAACGATATGTACCTAGTAGTCATTGAAAAGTACATTTATAGGTAAGTGGTTACAATTGCAAGTCATTACAAAAGAGTTGCTGGGTATGATTAAAAATATACAATATTCAAAAATTTTGTAACAAAAAAAAAAAAAACAAACTATAAGCATTATTTGCATAGAATTTTATTTCCACTTGAAATACAAAAATAATAGTTTGTTAAATTAATACATGCATAAAAAATAATACCATATTTTTTTGCAAAATTATATATATTTTTGTCCAACTGTTTTTAAACAAAAAGAAAAAAATAGTTTAACAAATAGATAAATTAAGCTTAAAATTGCAACAATCTTAAAGTTGCTAAAAAGAGCAACAACTGCAAAATTTTCTTATACACACTTTTTTAGTTAAAATTTTTTCTTAAAAAAAACTGAAAGTTTTTACAGGCGGAAGGAAACAAAAAGAGAAAAAAATTCTCTGTAGTTTTCTTGTTTCTTTCCTCTTCAGAAACAAAAAACTAACAAGCTACTGAAAAAGCACAATTCCTTAAAAAAAATACAAATATGAAAAATGTGGGTCAATAAAAATGCATGTGCATAAACACAAAATTTTAAATAACAATAAAATAGTAAATTGAATTTAACAGGAAAAAAAAAAACTAAACAATAAATGAAAAAAATATTATAATACGTTCTTTTAACAGAATACATAAATAAACTCAAAACAATACTTTTTTTCTAAATTATTTAAATTAGTAAATAAACAAAAAAAGTTGGTGAAAAATGTATTTTGAATACTAAATAGTTCAAATTACATTTTCATTGAATTTTGATAAAACTGAATATTAGGAATTTTACAGCTATTTCGAATTACATGTCCATTACACCAATAGCTAGTGCTACCTTATTGCAACATTCATCATGTTCATGTTTCTTCATGCATATGTGTTAAATTTATTTCAACATTTCACAAATTATTGAAATTAAAAAGAAAAATTTTATATACATATTAAGCAAGCAAATACAACAATTGAAAGTATTCCGTACATATGTTTGTTCGTGCCACTGCAACACAATGCTTTCATAATTGCAATACAAAACAAAAATAGTATTATTTTGTTGTTGCCAAACGCGCAAATGCATTATTTAAAACATTTGTTAAAAGTAGAATAAATAAAAATAAAATTCTTATAATGAACAAAAATAAATAAAAATTTGCATGTTAAAGAACTATGAACATGTTGCTGCTCTACATATACATTGAAGTGCTAAGCACTGAGTGCATATTTAATTTTTTTTTTTAAGAAAAATTATTTTAAAATATTTGCTAGGAAAAATATAATAAATCAATATTATTGGAAAAGCTCTGTATTTTTTATTGAGCAAAATTTTTTTAATTTTTCCCATTTTATGGTCACAAAAGAATCCAAAAAGCTTTTGCATAAAAAAAGCTTTTTTATGAATGAGGTGTTTTTTTGAAAATATATTAGATATTTGAGAAAAGAAAAAACAATTTTTATAAAAAAAACTTTTTTTTATATATATATATATTTATAAAAATGCTACGTTTTTGAAAAAACTCTTATATATATTTTTTATGAAATGTTTTTTTATGAAAAAAGTTTAATTTTTATGTAAAAGCTTTTAATGAAGTAGAAAATTTATATTTTCCTGAAAACTATTATTCTTATGAAAATGCATATTTTTGTAAAATGCTCTTCATTTGAAAATGCTCTACATTAAGAAAAATAACAAGGAATTATTTATTATGATATCAACAATTTTTTCCAACATATAATAAAATACATTTTTCTCATTTCCTTTTTATATATCACATAAGACATTATTCAACATTCAATTTACTCTCGGATTTAAGCATTTTTCCTCTTATTTTTTACAAATATAATCAGAACTTGACATATGAAACAAAGCACGTACCAAAATACCTTTCTTACTCACTTAACTTTATTTAATCTTATCCTTTTTCAATTTTTGCCATACTCTTCGAAAATCCTTCAAATAAAAAGCGCAGATAATCTGCAATAAACTATGAAAGTAACATGTATAAAGTGTTAAGGAACTTATAAAATCTATAATAGTTATTTCAAGTCTGTACTACTTTTCTGTTTTTGTCATTTAAAGACTTAAGAATTATTTTTAGAAAAAAGTTTAAAAACTTAGAGGTGTTTTTGGTTAAGTCAAGTGTTGGTTATGTAACAAAATATCGAAAGCAAACTTATTATTTTAATAACAAAATAGTGTAAAATATTTTCGCAATTTTTTGACTGTGAGCAACTTTTCTCTATTAGCTTAAGAAAAAAAATACAAAATACACACTTTTTGATAGATTATTGGTTAGTGCATATGGCTTAAGTATTAGCCTTTAATGCCGCTTTAAAACAAAATATTATGAAAACTGCGAAACATTTTTCTACATTTACAGCTTTAATACATATGGTTTAATTGATATGGTTTTAGTAGTTTGTACTTTACATAATTTATATTCCATGGTGATTCAAACTTTTATATTGTTTGTTTGATTCGAAACACTAGAACTGAACTAGAACTGAACTAGAACTGAACTAAAACTGAACTAGAACTGAACTAGAACTGAACTAGAACTGAACTAGAACTGAACTAGAACTGAACTAGAACTGAACTAGAACTGAACTAGAACTGAACTAGAACTGAACTAGAACTGAACTAGAACTGAACTAGAACTGAACTAGAACTGAACTAGAACTGAACTAGAACTGAACTAGAACTGAACTAGAACTGAACTAGAACTGACCTAGTACTGAACTAGAACTGAACTTGGACTGAACTAGAACTAAACTAGAACTGAACCAGAACTGAACTAGAACTGAACTGAACTAAAACTGAACTAAAACTGAACTAGAACTGAACTAGTTCAGTTTTATACAAGCCTTAATGACTTTGTTGAATTTCATAACAATCGTGCCTCATTTAATATTTCATATAAATCCATTCACCAAGTTTTGTGGCTTCTTTCATTAAATCAGTTTAAGTCAATAAATTTTGAACAAATGTAATATTTAACATAAATGATTTATTACTGAAAACTAATTACAATTAAAATTCTTAATTGGTGTAGAATATCATGTGTTCGGCCACGCCGATTCTAGTGTGTTACTTTTATATTATAAAAACCAACATATTTTTAATGGACCTTTTTATTAAAGACTTTTCAGATTTCTATCGTTTTTACATAAAGTTTTCTTTTACAAAACTCCTAATGAGTTACTAATTATAACGAATACATACATTAAAACTTTTGTCTCTTTTCCATACTTTTTTAAGTTTTTTTTCAAATATAACTTATGGCAAACAAAATTAAAGGAAAACTGTAATATTTTATTTGATCACACACATAACTATTAATGTGTTTATGTAAATAGAATTTTGGGAATTTGTAATTAATACAATATTAATGACCTGTAATTTTTGATTAAAGAAAAAGTCAACATAAAATTCTCATTCTTCCAAAATTTGCTTGATTTTTAATGGTGCTAAAGAAAGTCTTACTGAATACTATAAATATTTATATTATCTCTAATAGTTTTCGTCTCATATGCTAATGTGTGTATTTTTATCTTAAGTGTATTTATGTGTTTAGCACATTAACGAATATTAATGACAACTTTCATTAATGCTGGAATTCTTAATTTATTAACTTTCGCCAAAAATTCGATTGCCTTGAGAATTATTTAATTTACTACTTTTACACGTTTATAGTATTGATGACAAGATGTCTGTAACATCTGAAAGTAATGATTTATAGTGTGTTTTGTTATGTTTTTGGATATTAAAGTCAGTGGGTGGTAGTCATTTCCCATATTTATGTATATTAAGGTTAAGAATAAAAATAGTTTCATATTGTTTAGAGTTATCGGTTACAGATACTGAATTAGAACTAAACTAGAACTGAACTAGAACTGAACTAGAACTGAACTAGAACTGAACTAGAACTGAACTAGAACTGAACTAGAACTGAACTAGAACTGAACTAGAACTGAACTAGAACTGAACTAGAACTGAACTAGAACTGAACTAGAACTGAACTAGAACTGAACTAGAACTGAACTAGAACTGAACTAGAACTGAACTAGAACTGAACTAGAACTGAACTAGATCTGAACTAGAACTGAACGCAGAGAAAAAACATGTTTGTGATAACCATATTCTAAGATCAACATAAAGATAATACATATAAGTACTTAATACATATACTTATAATACATAACATAATTCAAAAATTTCAATTTGTTTTGCGTGATACAACACAATAAAAAGAGTTTACTTATTGGAAAAATAAGTATGTTTCAGTGAATCATACTCAAATTTATAATTCTCATGAAGTTGGAAATGATTACAGTAACAACAATCTTGGTTAAATAGATAACAATATATGTTTTTGATAATAATATATTGTTACAGTAAACAAAGTTTAGTTATAGTAACGATGTCATACCATGTTTTTTCTCTGCGTGTAGAACCTCTCAGAATTAAAGGCCGAAATGTCCGTTATATGATAATCTATAGGTAGAATGTGCAATATAGTGTTGAAGTGGTACGAAGGACTAATTCCTAGAGAACCAGCAAATCCAATGCTGATCTCTGAATTAGTAGTTCAACAATAAATTTCTTTTTAGTTAAAGTCCACCATGCAAGAGATCACTATGTATGAAAAGGAAGTACTACACATACATTTAAATATGTTGGGACTAAATCGCCATTTTATTCCGATTATCTTACGAAAGGTGTTTTAGGTGACCGTTGTTTTTCCGATATTGCATTAGATGTTCAGTTTCCATGACAATGTAAAGGCTAAGATAGTTCCAAAATATTGAAACTTATAATAAGGGAAGTTGTTAAAAGCAGTAGATGAAAGTATGGAATTTCAGTCTTTGCTGTGAAGAGTACCAGTTTTGTATAGAATTTACTACAAAGACGATATCTGTGAGCCAGTCGTCGAGTGGCACCAGCGCATTAGCATAATACTAGTAAATATATCTGGACCCTTTTCTGTTACCAGTATTATAACATCGCATGCGTATCCATTTATTTTCCTGTTCAAGAAGAATCTTGTTAAAAACAATAAATCAAAATAGTGGAGAGATTACGCCGCCCTATGGTGGTCCTCACACCACTTGCTTGGACTTAACGCTGCTACTAAGACATGCCGTAACTATTATAACTAGTTCTTTTTTTATTCACTAAAGCTTTCAAGATCACCAATTCTACGACTCAAGATGAGTCATCATCGTCGTGTTAGAAGAATTCATGATGATGTATATCTTCACCGAGAGAGACCTTATGAGAAACAAAGAGCGCTCTTGACTAACAATGAAAGCTCATGAAGAGCAAAGAGAAAATATTATACGGTGATGAAAAACTGAGAGTTAAATTACTAAGCTTTGGAAAAAGTATACCTTTTTTAGTTGACGAACTCGCAAGTAGTAATTGATTCCTTTACTAAGTTTGATCGTGTTAAATAAATAATCAAGATCATCTAATGATCCTGTCAAGATCATTTTTATTAAAAAGTATATTTGTGGTTTAACCAAATGAGGACTTATGTAGAGACTGATATAGTGCTCTTAAGTACAGTTTATGAAGATCTTTAAAGAGGTACACTCTACGACATAATAAGGATTGACGTGGGTCCAGGAAGAAGATGTATATGCAAATCCAAAAAGGTGTGGAATTTTGGAAAGAGATTTTGCAAACCAAAATAGATTTTTGATGTTTCTCTGAAAAATATAGCAATTAGCTGACAAACTTCCGAAGTTCAAAAGCATAACGCACATTCACTTAGCCCAATATGCTTAATAAGAATAAGATACGCAATATATCAATCAGTCGTCATCAGGGAATCTTTATGTTTGACTAAATGTTCTTACTAAAATAATGATCATCTTCTGGCACAAAACCATTACTAATGCTGTGTATACACTGTTGTTAGATCTTACAACTTTGGCAGTAAAATGAAAATAAGTTCGTTCGTGAAAAATTTTACTAAATTCAAAAATATTATTGTACAGTAACTCCCATATTCATAAATGCTTAATAAAGTTATTGATAGTTAATTGTAGGAATTTTACATAAAAAATGTGCGCAATAAACCTAAAATAATCGATTAATATCTTTATGAATACGGGGGTAATTGTTTATAATTATATGATAATACGATGGACAGATCGGAAAAAGAAATTGACAGTAAAAAATAAAATAACCATTAAATGGGATTGCAAACGGGTTTTATTGAAATATGTCCAAATTGGCATTATTTTAAAACATTGGGTTCATTTTGACCCCAAAGCCGTTTAAGGGTTAATTTATTTTTGTTGTAAATATCGGTTTTTAATAAATAAATTTCTCAAGTTTTATGATAATCTACCTAAAAATAGAAACAATTTCGACTAGTTTCCATCAAAAATTTCAAATATTACAAAATTTGACCTTTGACCCTTAAAGTTTAATGGTTAATGGCGTCCAAATTGCATGAAATAAATTTACAAAAGGTTCCATTTAAAATACACAACAATATAATGAAAAGGCTAATTTTGCAAAATATTACATAAAAATGCGTTTTTCTCGAAATTCGCTTAATTCAAATTGCAGGTACAGGCAAACTATAAGAGGTATTGACTGTTTTATTCCCTTATCTGTTGTCCATAAATCCCTATGAGTTCTCCAAAAAATATTGAAATTTGTTTAACAAAGTATCAAAAAAACTAAAATTTGAATTTTGAAACGACCGTTAAAAATATCAAAATTTTTCGACCATAGCTGAGAACAGGTTTACGTTATTCTATAAGGACAAAAAACTCATATTCAAGTAACTACAGATGTATTTTAAGTAATACAATTGTTTTATTAGAATATTTTCAAAAAATTGTTTATTTTTTTATCACATTTCGAATTCAAGTGCTCTAAGACACGATAATGGCCTGGGGAATTTTTAATAACTTTTACATTTTTCAACAAATTTTTATGTTTTTTATCTTTTTGTAACGCTAATTCTGTGTACATTACGATTCTTTGACAATAAAATAAAAACAAATTATTTAATGACAAAACTTTTGTGAAAACTGAAAAAAGCATATTTTCCCCTTGTAAATGCATCTTCAAACTTCGGAGCCATTGCGGCACTAGTTAACGTAGTCCTATTGTCCTAATTTTTTGCACGACTTATTTTTATAACCCGTAGAACATTTTTTTCAAAATTCGAAACTTAGTTTTTTTGGAGCACTCTAATACACATCAAATCCGAACAAATACACCTAGGCCTCTATCGGGCCTGTTGTGCGCTCCATAACCAGTACTTCAGGTGGGTATCGAACCCACCACCTACGGTCTACTTGACTAGAACTCTAACCACTTACATACCGGAGGCCACAAATTATATATAAGTATCTTATATTTTATATTAGTATCTTATATTTTATATTAGTATCTTAATTATATAATGAGTTATGTGCTTTTAAGTGATTTTCAGGAGGGGGACTTCTATTGTATTTGTGGCAAATTTTGTATAAATATCTTAATGAGGTAATGAGTTATGGGCGATTAAATAAGTTTTGGGAGGGTACCTTGATCAATTCCGGACCGATAGGAAAAAAATTTACGGTAATATTTATGTTTATAAAAGTAATATTTGTGTACATTTTTGTATAAATATCTGATTTAGATAATGTGTTGTGGGCATTTAAGTGATTTTCTAGAGGGGTCCTTCTATGGGAGTTATGACCAATTGTGGACTTATCGGAAATTCGTAGTATGAATTCTATTGACATAAAACTTTAATTTGTAAAACTTTGTGAAGATATCGATATTCTAATGGAAGATTAACAATAAACACATTTGTGTGGGAGATAGGTATATGAAATTTTGAACCGATTCCACTAATTTACAAGTGGTGTCAAACTCTTATAGAGAAACAAAAGTGTGGCGAAAATTATATTAGAAAGCGCAAAAAATTCTTTTGGAGTTATTTTAAATTTTGATTTATAATTTCCCCCATGAATTGATCTGATTTTTTTGTTCAAATTTTGTTAATTTACTTAGCTTAGTTTTTACGTTAGTGCGATTTATACAGACATATAAATCGACTTAGAATTTGATAAAAACCCAGAATATAAATACTTTGTTGGGTCTCAGATGAATATTTCTTGTTGTTACACACGGAATGACAAAGGGTATATATACCCTCTATAACCACTGATGTTTGTGAGGTTGGGTATAAAAATTGTGTTGCATATTCTGCTACAATAAAATACTTTATCAAACATAATTAGCATTACTTAATAAAAGAACAATTGTAGCACAATCCCTTACATACATACATGGACATATATATACATACACTCCAATAAATGGGTTAAGTTTTCCATATCAATGCACTAATTGGCAATTACAAATATCACTCAAATATAAGTAATTATATTATAATGATGTAAAACTCTTTCAGCAAATATTTTGTATGTCAATAGAAAAATAACAATTTCATAACAAAATTTTTGCTGCAATCAAAATGCCTTTGAATACATTTTGCCATATAATAACATGTATTAAGTATTCTCCTTGCTACAATGTTAAGACCTAAGGCAATTATTTTCATCTACTACATACGTACATATGTATCGAAGTACAAACAAATATACAGAAATACAGACCTGCATATGAGCAAGTATACATATGAAGATGACTTTAAAGCAATAACAAAAAATACAAACATGTTACAACTTGCAAACTGTAAGCATGCCTCAACATACACAAACAGAGAAAAAAAAATCTCTTGGTTTATAAAGCTAAAGTTTTACTTAAAATGGAATTAGAACATGAAACAAGTGTGTATACAAGTTGTTTACAATGATTCAAAAACAAAACCAAAACTCATCATAAAACTAACATAAACATTTACATTTATTTATAACAAAATTACAAACAAGAAAAAAGCAACAACTAATAAACGTATAATATAGTTTAGTAAACTATATAGACAGACTTCATCAGTAACATTATCAACACAACCAGTACTAAAGAAAAAAAACTCAACTCCAAAGGACTTTTAATGCAACCAAATAGAAAGAATCAGCAAAACAAATAACAAAACATGTTACAACAACATGTATATAACTGGCGTTGTTTTTATATCATACACTACCATATTCAGGAGAGTATTATGTACTTTTACTAATGCTGGTAACGGTGGTATAGCCATTATAGTCTATAGACTAGACTAGTCTAGCCCATAGACTAGATTCTAGTCTAGACTGTAGAAAATTTTTTAGTTAAAATTAATGACTAGTCTTTAGTCTAGTCTGGCCAATAATCTAGTCACTTTTTAAGTCTATAGACTATTATCTGGTCATAGATTAGTCTCTAGTTTATTCTGTACTAGTCTCTTAACTAATATAAAGACTTGTATCTAACCTATATTCTAGTCTCTAAGGTATTCAGTAAACTTTTTTCCAGTATATTTTGCAAAAGACGCAGCAAAATCTTCACTTACCCGGTAAGTAGGCAAGTAATATCGGAGAAAAGTGTAAGTAGTTACATTTTGGTTGAATAACTACTTATTTTTGTTCGACGATGACCAAAAAATAACTGCTTACAAATCTCATTACCCGACTTTTCTGCATTAAAAACTAGTTTTACAATAATTTTTTATGTTTGATGTATAAAATAAATACATTACCTACAATACTCATTACCAAAATTTGAAAATATTTTACTGTGAAGTCTTTTAACTTGACTTTTTTTAGCGACTAGTCCCAAATTAATTTAAAGAAACAATTAAATATCTAGTCTAAGGTAGTCTGTAGTCTAAAGAATAATCTTTAGTCTAGTGTTTAGATTAGTACCTAAGCTATATTCTAGCCTCCATTCCATTTTGTATAACAGTCTTTAAAATTGTCTAAGGACTAGTTGCTTAACTAAGTTAAAGACAAATCGCAAGTCTAGGATATAGATAAATTCATATTATGTAGACTAGCCTCTATAAATTTCGTATCTACACTAGTTATATAAAAGTACTTGACTATTCTAAAGTCACGTCAGTTGAATAATATGGAATTATCTCTTGTTAAGTCTATAGACTAGTCCCTAATTTATATTGATTAACAGCTCCACAAGTTTTTGGACATTCTAAGTTTTATGGAAGTTTTGAATAGAACCATATTGGATGGTAAATTAAAACAAATTTATTTAAAATTTATCCCAAACAACAACTTGACAACAAACATTATTAAAATATACTCATAACTTATAAAGGATGTACGTATGGTCGTTGTTTCTCAACTTAGTTTTCCAAACAACTTTTTTATTATTTTGTTTAGATACACTTGTACTTTTTTACACATACCGGATATAAAGTTTACATATTTTTCTGCTGCTTACATGATTAGATCTATAAACACTTTGCCATTTGTGGCTGTGATTTATGATGGGTTTTTTATAGCTTTTCACTTGGTGGTTCTCTTTGAGTACTAGATATTTTGTTTGGTTTTTTATGAATTGCAGTATATTTATGTTTTGTTTACAAAAATAATAATGTATTACAAAAAGCACCTGTAATATGTCTATACAAAAATTAAAGAAAAATCAAAGAGAAAATTTCAAAGACTTCACTGTTTTCTAAAAAAAATCCAATAATTATTGTTTTTATTTTTTAGAAATATTTTAATAAAAAATACTAAGGGTTTTCATTTAAACGTTCAAAACTCTCGTAAACTGTGCATGTTTCCATCCTCGCAATTGAATTGTATGAAAATTGATTTGCACAATCCTTATAAGTTTGATCCACTATTTAGACTGGCAAACTTGAGCAAACTCATTATGCATTTAATAAATCTGTTCACTTATTTATGGGCTTGAAAATTCACATTTTTAACATATTTTGTACAATTTTTTGTTAAAATAATTTATTTTTGTAAAATGCTGTAAAATGTTTATAAATATTGCAATTGAACAGAATTTAAAAAGGGTTTCATGAAACAAGTCGAATAAACTTGCCCACTTGCACAAATGGGAAACTTAAGCGTTTAAATAAAAACCCTTATTATAATTTTAATTATTTTTTTTTAATAACACAGGCCAAGCTTTTAAAACCAGATTAACTTAATTTGATATATCTTCTCTTTAGATAATAGATGTACAAACATCTATGAATCATATAATGCACACCTTTATAACACTTAATCGGACAAGTAGGAAAGTATAGTCGGGCATGGCCGACCATATAATACCCTACACCATGAGTATATTTTTAAAATTTTTACTTTTTATAAAATTTTTATTTTTTATAAAGAAACTTTTATGTTGAATATTACCATAATTCCAAAATATTTAAGAAATTTATTGATAAAAAACTAAAATTTCTAAAAAGGCTTTATATAGGTCAAATATGGGCCGATCCTCCGTAAATTTGGGAAAAGGATATATTTCTAAATAACAGTTAGTTTTCTTGAGTTTCATTGCGATACAAATGGTTACAAGTCAATTTTAGTCGTTTAAGTCATTTTTTGAAGGGGGGTTTGTATGGGGGCTAGGGTCAAATATAGGCCGATCCTAACGTAAATCTGCAGTGTCATTTATACTTATATAAAACTTATTTGTGCCAATTTTTAGAGAGATAGCAGAATATTTGACGAAATTATGGCATAAAAAGTTCAAATCGGGAGGTACGGTTGTATGGGGGCTAGGTGAAATAATTTACCGATTTCAACCAGTTTCAATAGGCTTCGTCCTTGTGCCAAAAAACATGCTTGGTCCAAATTTCATCAAATTATCTTGAAAATTGCGGCCTGTACCTTGCGCACAAGGTTTACATGGACAGCCAGCCAGCCAGCCGGACAGACGGACAGACGAACGGACATGTCTTAATCGACTCAAAAAATAATTCTGAATCGATCGGTATACTTTAAGGAGGGTATTGGACCAATATTTTTGTATGTTGCAAACATCAGCACAAACGTATAATACCCTTCCCACTATAGTGGTGTAGGGTATAATTAATCGGATAAAATATTGAATAATAACATTTTTATAAAATAAATAAATAAATAAATAAATAAATAAATAAATAAATAAATAAATAAAATAAATAAATAAATAAATGGAAAAGTTTTAATTTGGTTGACTTGTGTGATAAGTTTATACCCGCGGCGTATGATTAACATAAAATTCAAAGAGATTTTTTCAACAATCATACTCCACATTTATTATACCCTACAACACCATAGTGTAACATCCAAAAATATTTGTCTTACACTCAGCTAAAATCTATTTCTGAGTCGAAGTGTGCCAATCGAACCAAGATCCCATTCTGAGTCGATTTAGCTATGTCTGTTCGTCCGTCTAACTGTGACCATGTAAAACTTGTGCGAACGCTACAGATCGCACTTTTGAAGATAATTGAATAAAATTAAGCACACACTCTTCTGTTTTTTTCTTTGGACGAACGCTAATTTCGTTGACTTGTGTAATAAGTTTATACCTGCGGCATATGATTAATATAGAATTCAAAGAAATCGTTTCAACAATCGTACTCAACATTTATTATACCCTACAACACCATAGTGTAACATACAAAAATATTTGTCTTACACCCAGCTTAAATCAATTTCTCGAGTCGATTTAGTCGATTTAGCTATGTCTGTCCGTCCGTACGTCCATCTGTCTGTCTGTCCGCCTATGTGTCTACATGTAAAACTTGTCCGCACGCTACAGATGGCACTTTTCAACATAATTTGATAAAATTGAGAACATCTCTTTGGACGAACGCTATTGAAAGGATCGGGCCTCATTTGATCCTAGCCTCAATAAAACACTAATAACATGATTAAATTCTACATAAATAACTTTGAAGAAATGTTAATCAATTTATTATTTAAAATTTGACTAAAAATATATAATATTTTTTCAAAATATGTTGACTTTTGTAATTAGTGTATTTCCACGGCGTATTATTAATATTAAATTCAAAGAAATTTTTTAACAATCATACGCGCCATTTTTTATGTATTATTGGTAAAAAGTAAATGACTAATCTTCAGATGAAATCATTTATTCCTCAAAGATGTATACAAATTAAAAAAAATTGCCACATGATGTTTTCTGTTGAAATTTTACAAAAACATGTTTTAAACAAAACCAATATATATGAATATATATGAATATTTTATAATGAGATTTCTAGTTGTGAAATTTTTCCTATTAAAACTGCTAAAGAAAAAAGAAACAAGCTTAAAAATTTCAAAAACACAGGACTTTTCAGGTTTTTACTTTTATTATTTAATTCTATTATGGTCTATTATCTAGGATGCCGCTGTTAAATAAACTAATTGGTGATAATACTTTTATATCCAATTTCGGATTACAGAACATTTGAAATTAAACACTGAACTAGAATTTTGTTTACAAAAGTACATACAAATATTTTTTCAAGTTTGTAGCAAATTAGAAAAAGCACTCTCTTTGCTGTAGTGTAGATTAAATATATATTTATAATTTAGTTTTAATCAAAAAGCTTTCTTTTTAATTTTATTAAAAAATAAATTTTTTTCAACATTTTTAAAGATGGCTCAGTATTTATGTTTATATATATTTAGTTTACCTTCTTTACATTTATTTTAAACATTTTATATTTTCACAACACTTTTTATATTACATTATTATTATTATTATTATTATTATTATTATTATTATTATTATTTGTATTTATTTGATGTCATTTATTTGTTAATTTTAAAATATACATTTATTTCAAATGTATTTATATTTTATAAATAATTAAGTATTTTTGTTTTAAAACTGCATATTCCTTTTTATTAGTAAATATGTTTTGCACATTAAACCTTTTTTTTAATTTAAATAATATGTGACACAAACATGTACATTTGCTCTTTAATTATTCCTTTTATTCTTTAATTAAATAAAATTTGAAATATTTATTATGTTTACTTTTTATTTTGTTTATTTTATTATTAATTTTATTTAACATTTTTATTTAATTTATATATTATAAATATTTATTTTTATTATTTGGTAAAATTTTTCCATATTTATAATATTGACTTAGAACTCGAAATTTTTTTTAGTTTACTTAAAATTAAATGCAATAGATTTTGCTATTATTTGTTTAACTCCTAATGTATTTAATCATTAAACAAATAAATTTTGTAAAAATACAATTTTGTATATTTTTGTGGTATATGTTATTGTTCAATAGCTAAACATGTTTGTTTTTCTTTAGGTCATGATTTTTTTTTTTAAATTTTTAAATTCTTTTACTTGTTTTATGATTCCATATTAGACTTCATATTATTTTCTATGACAAATCTCGTAAAATCTTCAAAATTTTCCTAAAGCAACTAGAATTGAAATTGTATGACATAGAAAAATCTTTTAGGAAAACCGACGTTCGAAATATCATATAGATTTTAGATAAAATTTTTGCAAAAACGTTTGTGATCGAGAGCAAGATCAATTATTCTATAATTTTAGATATTTTAAGGGCCTTAGTTATGAAATAGAAGTGATATACCATCTCAGGTATCTTGAAGGCCTAGATCATATAGTTCCTTTATGGACTTCGCTATTGTTTGTCTGTAAATGACGAATAATCTTGATTTATTCTATTAAAAATCAGTAAAATAGTTTCAGAAAACAACAGTTCACAACTTCCAGACAGAAGTAAATACTATTAAAGCCGGCTTTACAAAATCACAAGTATTATGATCTGTCAATACGTAAACGCAATACGTAATGAAACCATCACAAATTGAGAGTGAATACGGATGGAAAATTTGACATTCGTATGGAAAGAATGCTTTTTGAAGGAACCTGAAGGATTTCAAACCGACTGAATACATTTTTCGTAATATAGACTAAATTGTGAATATGGGCGAGATAATCTTATATGAGCTCAGAGTTTGTGAAACATTAAACACGACTTGTCAAAAATCACCTCCAAAATCCGAACATAAAGAAATTATTGAAATTATTTACTAATATGCTAAAATCAATGTAATTTCCAAAATTTTAATTCTTAACCATTTGACTAAAAGTGGTGATTTGTTGATTTTTAAATTAACCTATTTTGAATATAAAAACAATTTTTGAGTGTTTTCTTATACATTAATAACATGTTCATATAAAATATTTTAAAAAAAGTTTAATTTTGTTGACTTGTATAATAATTTCATACCCGAGGCGTATGATTAACATTGAATTCAAAGAAAATTTTTTAACAATCATACGCAAAATCTATTGTATATGTTTTTGGAAAGAGTAAAAAGAAAATATTAAAGAGAAATTATTTTTTTTTTTTTTTGTTTAAAAATTTATACAAATTTTGACAAGAAATGATTTTTAGGTTTAAAAGAAAAAATATAAACAATTAAACAACAAACTAGTTCGGACGATTGTATAGCATACGTAGAGGATAACCAATTTGCTCTGGCAAATCAGGTAAATTTTACAAAAGCATGTTTTAGCTCAAAATGAGTTGAATTTTTTGCACATGTCGTTAGGTGTGATACTTTTTATGTGAAATAATAATCTGAAGGTTATGAAACTTCCAGAAATGGTTTACATCCTACGATGACGATGTTTGAGGTTTAAATTTATAATCCAACAATAATTATTGCACTGATATATTGCCTGTTATATATGCGACAAAGCTGTGCTGTTCATAAGCTTGAATTCATTTTCAAATATTACTGCTACGATAATTTTTTGATTAATATTAACTTGTGCTATAAAATAAAACGAAAAGGTGGAATTTGCCAACAGATGTAAACAAGAATATGACCAAACATGTGCAAATGTTTAAATTATTATTAGTCTGTCCAAACTTATATACGAATTTAACATGTCAAGGTCTAAAGTAAGGAGCTTTAATATACACACATCGACATAATGTATTCAAAATGTGTTAACTCAGTTATTTTCTTAAAGTTTCACAGTTCAGTTTCTTTAATTATTTGGTATATTTTAAACTATAAAAAATGCAATAATTCCTCGACATCAAAAACATAAATATTGATTTTTTAGATTTTTTTGACTGAAGTTAATTACTTATTACACAATTGAGTAAGGTTAATTAATTTTTTTTATTTTTTAAAAATTCTAGTATTTTTTACAAAACAATTCTATGTTCATAAAATAGTAAACATGGAAATCATACTGATAACGTATGTTAAGTAGATATAACCTCGTAAAATAACACTAAAAACCGCGATTCATACACTTAACAAATTTGATAGAAAAATGTTAAGTTTTCTATATAATTCTTTGCTCTCTTGTAAAATTGTTAAATTTATTTATAGTTAAATATGTGATATAAAGATTTTATCGAGAATGTTCCCGGTAATGCTTAATTGTGGTTTGATACTTAAGAATACGCACAAGATAAATTTAAAATATTTTTATTTATGAAAACTTGTAACGATTAGTAAGAATTTTAACTTATTGAACAGACCGATTATTTTTGTAAAATCACTATAATGTTAAAATATTTTTTAATTTTTTTTTTTATTTTTAATTTTTAATAAACATTTTATATTACATCAATGGTATTTTATTTAATTTTCCACATTAATTGTTATTTATGTAAATTTCAAAATATTTGGTATAAAATTTAATCATTTTATTTCAGAATTTTTGTCTAAACAATCGTTTGAACGATATTTAAAATTTGGTTTAGTTATAATTTATTTGTTTCACCAAACACATTTAATTTATTTAAAAAAATATATTATTTTTTTATATTCATAAAAACTAATTGAAATAATTACCAAATAATTATTTCAGTTTAATTTTACCATTTTTAAACACTTTTTAATACTTAAGTACTTTAATAATTCGTTTGTTTAGTATTTTTTATATAATATTTTATTTCAAATTGATTAGATATTTCGAAAATAATATTTCTATTTCTATAAGTAAGTATTTTAGTTATAATTTATTTTTTTGTTATTTTTACACACACTCAAAATAATCCTCTTTTATGGTATTTTAACATTTCACATTTAACAAACACAATAAGTTCATATTACTTGATTTAAGATTTTCTTTAAATTTTTATGTATTTTTAAATTAATTTTAATTAAATTTTTTTATTATTTGAAAAGATATTTTATTTAATAATATTACACATATATTTTTTGCAATTCTCTATTATTTCGTTTTGCTTAAATCCATTTTTTTAAACTTTCATTCGGTTTTCTTCTATCAATTCCACTTTAAACGCGTAGAGTCATTATTAACGCGCGTTTATCCTTTCACGTTTGAATCAAAACTGATGCTTCATTTAATGTTCAACATTGTAAGGATGCTGTATGTTTACTGTTGTTGTGCTGATGTGTATGCTTCTATACTTTCTCACATGTTTGTCAGTGTAAAAGCACTGTTATCATATTTCTTTTTTTCCTTTTTCTCCTTTTAAAGATGATAACAACTCATACATGTTCATTTCAATTTCCGTTAAACAGTTTAACACATACACTTAAACCATTTGTAAATAAATAGTGCAAAAAATTATTCTCTTTTGGAATAGAAGAGAAATTAACAGTCAAGTAAGTTGTAAACTAAACAGTAACCGAGAGTTTGGAAATAACATACGAGTGTTACCAAGTAAAAACATGCGAGAGATGTATATGTGTGAGGGTGTAACGAGCATTATATGTGTATATTGGAGTAGGTCAGTATTACAAACTGTTTTTATACGGTAAGTTTTTTTTAACAAAATGTTAAGAAGGAAACTGTATGCAAAGTTGTTTAACATTTACAAATTCATCTTTTTTATGAAATATTCTGTAGTCCAGCATATATTTTTAAAAAGTTTAAGAGTATTTGTTTTTTTTTTTGTATTTTTAAAAAGTTAAAGATTTTTTGTTTGAAAAACACTTGTATTTTACACAGAGTAAAATAGAAAGATATCGTTTCAAATACAAAATTTGTATATGATTAACAGTAAAAACAAACTTAACTAACTAACTGACTAACTAACTAACTAACTAACTAACTAACTAACTAACTAACTAACTAATTACCTAACTAACTAACTAACTAAATAACTAACTAACCAACCAACTAACTCACTCACTCACTAACTAACTAACTAACTAACTAACTAACTAACTAACTTACTTACTAACTAACTAACTAACTAACTAACTAACTAACTAACTAACTAACTAACTAACTAAATAACTAACTAACCAAAAAACTAAATACCAAATGTTAAAATAAATATTTCCCTCCAAAACCTTTAATATAGAGAGATAAATCACTAACTAAATCCTTATTAGAAATATTGGCTATAAATTCTTTTCAAAATAATTTATAAATACTATTGATATCGGGCATTCATTACCAAGTAATGTATGAAATAACTCATTACAATACAATACTCATTTCAAAAATAAAATATCTTTCTGTGCGGTTAAAAATATTGATATGTTAAAAACTGTAAAAAGAAAAATCCGTAATTTTGCATTCATCGATTGAAAAATAATTTAAATTTTGTTGTTCTTCCTGCAAAAAGAATTTTAATGCATTTAAGTCATAGTAATTTTCATGAGTCTAAATATTTTTAAATGAACCAAACAAAATGCCAACAATTTTTTTAATATAAGTCAAAATTTGCAACAAATTTGACATCGATTTTGATAGAAATGGAAAAAATTATATGGCTGTTTCACAATCGCATTGGAAATTACTTTCTGGGCCAAAAATAACTCCAAGTAGTATGATCTTTCTCGTAATCATTTCAAATTAATTAAGTCTATTTCTTTACAAAAAGTTTCTCGGACACTATAATATAAATCCTACAGAAACCTTTCGTATATATAATAAGAATATACGCTTTCATATAAATAACAGATTAAGAGAAAGTTTATATTTTTATAACCTTATTATATCTGTATTACTGTTAAAGCTAAACAACACTATACTCTTAACTTTTTATATAAATAAAATATACAATCTCTTCGCAATTTCATTTATTGCTGTTAGTTTATCACTCTTAAATATCCTTGTGTTTTATTTTAACAGAAGTAATTTAAGAACATTTTTTTGTTTAATTTTAATTGTATTTCTAATGTAAAGCTATACTGTTAGATGTTTATGATTTCTCTTAAAAATCTATTATCTTAGGAATTTGTTAAGAATAAATTTAATGATTATTCTTTTGTTATAATAGACATTTTTATATCATATTTTTCGTCTACTATTAAAACCAAGCAGTTCTTATAACATTCCTTTAAATGTATCTCAGCATTATGTCTGTTAATAATTTTCATTAATCCTTTTAACATAACTTACTAGTCTCTGGTATTTCAACAGCATTGATATGCTGCTAAACAGCGGTTATCTTTTACGACTAAAAATATGTTTATATCTAACATAGTTTCTCTTAAAAATTAAAGGTTCTGCTAAGTGATTTTGTTTCTAATACAATTACTCTTAAACAATAATCTGTTAATTTTACCAAAATAACAGAATATTGTTTGATTAAAAGTTCTAAAATAATTCTGATTTTCTCTTCATAGTTTTGATACTCTTTATCTAAAACATATATTACTTTCATGCTATATGTTCTGTTAAGTATGTATTTCTATATTTTAGTAAAATTTCTTTTATGTCTTCTGGCGCCTTTTTCTGTCATGTATTAAAGTGTTTGTTTTACTTTTTATACTTCTATAATAACATTTTTTTCTATAACTACCACTTGAGTGTTTTATATGACAAACTTAATATTTTTGCATATTATCCTTTGAGAAAGAAAAAAAAAAGGAAAACGAAACGAGTAATAATATAAAGTATATGCTTTATTTTTCTCATTTCTCTTTCCAACTTTATCTTTTACATTTTAAATTAGTACCCCTTGTATACGTTTAAGATTAGTAGTCATTTATTTTAAGTTGCATATCTGTCACTTACACATACCATTTAAAGGATTTCATAGATAATGATGTAGTTTATTTGATGTTTCTTTTTTTATTTTCAGAGAAAATTTTTAATATTGTGGAGATAAAATTGTAAATTTGTTTATATTTAAACTTACTTTTGATGATTTCGAAGTATTAATGTTTGATTTGTTATTGATTTGTTAAGGGATAACTTACCTAAAAAGAAAAAAAAAAAAAACAAAAAAATAAATGTTTAGTATTTGACAGATAAATTACATATAATTTAAGTATAGATTTTTTCGACATTTTGAAAAATTTGTGTTTAATATGTAAACAAATTTTCAAATTGACTAGTTGATTTATGCAAATGATCTACTTAAACTTTATAACACTTTTGTATTTAGGAATAAAGGCAAGATTATTCTGTTCGCAAAATGCTCTACACCAGCAAAATATTAGTAATTCATTTATTTAAATATTTGTTTACTTAACAGCCTCTGACGAATCCTAGTGAACTATTTATCTGACAACAGCAATGAAATTGAACTACTTTAAACTACTTTTATTTATTAGTAGCTGCTGAAATTTGGGCAGAACATCTCTATGGTTTCCACTGGTATTTTGCTCTGTAAAGTATATACATTCGGACATGTCCTTCTGTCTGTCTATCCGTCTGTTTAAATACATTTTCATTTAGATACCCTAGAAATCTAAACTTCCAATAATTGTATCAGATGAATTTTAAATGTTTTTCATTTTATTTTAGCAATATTACTCTATAAATAATTGAGATATGAGCAAAAATCCAAGATAACCTCTGAAAATTTCGTCAATAATTTTCAACGTACAGATTTTGTTTACTGGTTGTTATCAAATTTTGTTTTCGTTTATCGATTATCTATCATCTCTGAAAATTTGAAACATTAACTTTACATATGATGGGAGGCAGACATAATTAATTATTTTTCAAAAGGCTGTGAAAACATTTCACTGTGTGAACTTTTTGTGCTAACTTTTTTAGCTTTTGTGATAGAAAAAATGTATTAGTCAGTATTAGAACGTCAATAATAGTGAACAATAAGACATAATAATATTTTCGATAACATAATTTGAAACCCCAAAAAAAATTGAAACTAAACCCCAGAACTGTCCGTGGGGCACATGCGCCAAATATATGTAATGCTTGTGATTTAGAACAAAATTTGGTTAAAATATATAAAAAAATCGGTAATAATTTGTTTTAATTTTTTGTTAAGTTTTGTGAAATAAACAATAAATATCTGGTTTATTATTCTTTGTTTAATGAATTAAATTATAAAACAGCAAAATAAGTTTTTATTTTTGTAATTTTTTCTTTTATTTTACTAATGACAAATCTGCCCCATCCCCTTGGCGCATTTACCCGGCAGTATCGTCATTTTTGGTTAGTGCGGAAAAGTTAAAAAATATATACATGAGGATGACTTAGGAATTGCAAGGAATAAAACTAAAGCCAACATATCTAAATATCCGAACCAAGAAAAAATTAACAATATGTATTGTGGCTTTAATTTGAGGCCGCCTCAAAAAAAAAAGTGGCTTATGGTCCCCCTTCTACCCTATATTTATTTTGTAATTTCTTTTGTAAAACATTGAAATACTGTGTTATAGACCCACAACACTATATATGTATATATATTCTGAGTTCTTATTAAATTTTAAGGCGATCTAGCCATATCCGTCCATCTGTTGAAACCACGGTCGAGTACGAACGGAATGAGGCAGAGGGTTGAAAATTTGCAAAAAAATCCATATCCATATAAGTTTAGATTGGCATTGAAAATGCGTAATATCGGTCCACGTTTTCGTACGTGTACAGCGATGAAATACGTGAAAAATAAGTATCATATAAGTCAAAATATCCATACCAAATTTTATGAGGAACGATCTATAATTGACGTCCTATATAAGGACCCTTTCAGTAATAGAGTATACAGCTCAATTCTTTCTTCTTTAAAATAAGAATACAGCGATTAAATTCGACACGCACATGTTTCGAGTGAACCAAAATTTCTCTACCAAATATTTTATGGAATAGTTCCTTATTTACCCTAGCCCCATATAAGATCGGTGTAGCGATGAAATTTGACATAAGTTGCGGTCCAAAACCACTCATCAAAATTTTATGTGAATTGGTTTATAATAAACCCATATAAGGTCCCTTTCAGAAAATTACTTTGACGATAGTTACTGCCTTAATAACAATTGGAAGGGCTCATATATACTTCCAAAACTATATTCTATTAAAAGCCGGTCTAGCAGTAAGTATTTAATGTTTATTTGTTTTTTCTAGATTTGATATTATAATATGTTGCTGTCATATTATAAATATGTTTATAACAAAATTAATTTGGCAAGAGATCATGGGAAAATTTACATACACATGTGCATACAGACATCTAACAGTCAACAATGTCTGTTATTGAAATGTTCGATGAAAATGGTAATTTTAATACTTGCTGTGTCAATAAATAAAGTCAAAATATTATTATTTGTATTATTATTGTAATATTAACTGAATTAGTTTTGACATATGAACTAGGCATCTACCCAAATTGCATATCCGAAGTACATACTACATTTCAATGTTAGCATAGGTGCACTATAAATAAAAATCTTAATTATTGATTTACTCATACCAAGTACAAACTTGACACTATTAATCCTTAAACGATATAATCAACATAAATTATTACTACAGCCATAAAAATGTATAGAATGTAAAATATGTGTAAGACAAAGTGCAAAAAACAATATCAACAAGGGCACAATATTTTCAAGAGAAAAAGAAATCATTTTCTTTTACTTAAGTAAAAAAATAATCTCTAATAAAATACTGCAATTTACCTTTTAAATACCCGGAAATTTATTGAGCAACAAAAATAATTTATAAAACTATTCCCCAAACATGCACACCCCTATGGTAAGTATAACTAATAACAAAAAACTATATTTGCTAATAAATATATAAGAAACGACAAAAAAACTTTTAAATGCTAAAAACATTAAAACATCTTTAGACATCAAAGACACTTGTATAAAATATTTTCTACATATTTTTACTTCCACCTAATGAGAGTGGAAATATCTACATAGTAGACAAGTGTGAGTTTTAGTTTTTTAAAAGAAAATAGTATTTATTCGTTTTGGGTTTTTAGCCAACAGAAAAATGTGTGAGAATAAAACAAGGAAAACTAGTAAAATTTATTTTATACCCATAAAGCGTATAAATCACCGGAAATGCTAAAGCTTTTAAAACAACCTAAGCCTTTCCTTCCCTTTTTTCCGAAATAAACAAACACATGCATCTTAAAGTAATGCTAAGACATTGCTTCGCTGTACGTGGGGGTCTGTCTCAAAATAGGCATTTTATCTCATTTACAAGTATTGAAAAACGATAGGTAGCCTATATAAAGTAACAGGTTTGAAGTCGGTATCTGCATTCTAAATTGTATAAATTATATAAAACATATATGATTATATGATAAAATTCAGGAAACATTTACTAATTACACCCAGCTTTACAAAAAGAACCTTCCTGACAATTGAATCAAAAAAATGTTAGCTTTTTTTATTGTAGTCCTTATGAAACTGCTGGGTATGTTCACATAAAAACAACACAGTTATTGTGTGAATATGTACAACAAAAAAGGCCGAACCATATTTTAGTACCAGTAGAATGAAACGTAATGCAAGACGTACAAAAACAATATAGTAAATATAGAGGACTGCACTAACCCATTAGTAGTTTTTCAGATGGTTTTCTGAACTTGTTTTGAACGAAGCTGAATCACACTAAAGGCCATATGGAAGGTAATATTCTAAGTCAGAAAGTTAGACAAGACAATAGATGGGGCTATACTAGTTAGTTGATTCGTTTATTAGTTTATTTGTTAGCTAGGTAGTTAGTTAGTTAGTTAGTTAGTAAGTTAGTTAATTAGTTAGTTAGTAAGTTAGTTATTTAGTTAGTTAGTTAGTCAGTTAGATAGTTAGTTAGTTTGTTAGTTTGTTAGTTTGTTAGTTTGTTAGTTTGTTAGTTTGTTAGTTTGTTAGTTTGTTAGTTTGTTAGTTTGTTTGTTTGTTTGTTTGTTTGTTTGTTT
>NC_060950.1:29493048-29498705 GCF_022045245.1 Lucilia cuprina | reverse complement strand
AGACTAGACTATTGACTAGACTATAGACTAGACTATAGACTAGACTATAGACTAGACTATAGACTAGAATATAGACTAGACTATAGACTAGACTATAGACTAGACTATGGACTTGTTTATAGACTGTAGTCTGGTCTTAAATTGACCTTACAATTTTCTTTCCATATTTTTTGAATAAATATAAAGAGACAACATTATTACAATTCCTAAATCTCAGTTAGTAGAATTTAACTTTAATTTCTTTATGACCCTAACGTTTAGTTGTAGCGACAGAACAAAGAAAATAGAAGCCTTTAAATTTAATTTTTTTTGGGTGAAATAACACTCTAGTTTATGGCAAAATACATTCAGAAATTGTTGTCGCCCAACATACATTGCACATTTCTGCATGCCTGCCATCAGCCACACACAGACAACGTTTTTACACCCCAGAACATCTTCACATTTTTACACGAAAAATACTTTGAAATTTGTGACTTTGGATTTTTATTTTTTATATTTACTCTCATAGTTTTTTTTTACTCAAAAAGCTTTCTGAAATGAAAAAATTAGCTGCATTTCCTGTTGATGACCTACATTACATTTTTTACAAAGTGTTTTTGTTTTGCTTTTAAAAGACATTAAATCTTAAGTATACAAGATATATCTTAAAACTAACGTGAGATGTGACTTTTAACTTTTTCCTATTGTTTTTACTGTGAGAATACGGTGTGGGCGATGGGAAGAAATCACACACGTAAATCAGTAATTTTATGTGAAGAAGAATGCATATTTCAGGATATGTTATTTTCTTTAAAAATTTTTATATATATTAATGTAAAAAATTATTTACATTGAGGAAAGTCACTTATTAAACTTAGAGTGATTTAAAGTTTTTGTAAATTTTAACATTATTCAAAAATAATTTATATATGATAAAATAACCGAAAGTTACATGTCTATTTAAAGACTTTGAATACATCTAAATATATTGCTTTGGTTTTATGGGATTTAAGCCAAATTTTAATACAACCAAAAAAAGCATAAAGAAAAGTTGTAAATAGAAAAACACCACTAAAACAATCATTTTCAAATAATTTTGTTTTTCTCACAAAAAAAAAAAAAAAAATACCAACTCACACCTAAGCACTTAGACACAGCCGCTTTATCATTATTTACTATAAAACCTTTAAGTTTGGAAAATGTATCATTGCCACCTGAATAAAACATTTTTTTTAATGTTTATTTTAGTTTTTTTGTTATTTTCTTTGGCTGGTTTTATTGTTTTCTTGGTGTATATTCTCTCGGTTGTTGTTACTTCCTTTTCTGGTTTTGGCCTTGTTGACTTAACAAGTTGTTGACTTTGTAATTCTGTTCCAAAAACCTTAAGTTTAACAAAATAATCCACATTGCAAAATTCTCGTAAAAAAGGGGGAGACAGTTTACACATAAACATAATACGTCTACTTTACTTATGGTTTCTAAAGAAAGTGTGTTTATGTTTTTATAACAGAACAGTTTTTTTTTTCTTGCTTGTGGACACTAAAAGGTGGTGGGGATCATTTCCAATGTTTACAATTGTGATTTAAATTTTTTAAAATGTTTCCTAAATTATTTATGACACCCTTAATGCAGACATTGGCGATTTTAGTACATGCAACAAAAAATTGTATAAAACTTATACAAGTAAGGGTTTTACGATTTAGTAAGGTTTTTTTATTTAAAAACTAGTTTTGTTTTTAAGACTCCGTTTTATTTACAAAGCTATATTTTGTTTACACAACTGTGTTTTGTTTACAATACTCGGTTTTGTTTACAATATGTTTATAAAATTTAGTTTAGTTTACAAAACTCTGCTTGGTTAACATAACATTCTTTTGTCTACAAAATTTTGTTTACAAAACTCATTATTGTATACAAAACTTTGCTTTGTTTACAAAACTCATTATTGTATACAAAACTTTGCTTTGTTTACAAAACTCTGCTTTTCAGATAACTCTGTTTTGTTTACCAAGCTCTATTTTATTTGCAAAAACTCTGTTTTGTTTAATAAAATCTATTTTATTTGTATAAAATTATATTTTGTTTACTAAACTCTATTTTGTTTACAAAACACTATTTTGTTTACAAAACTTTAGTTTTTTTACAAAAATCTATTTTGTTTAAAAAACTACATTTTGTTTAAAAAACTTAATTTTGTTTAAAAAAAACTCAATTTTGTATACAAAACTCTATTTTGTTTACAAAACTCTACTTGGTTTACAAAACTCTTCGTTTATAAGAACAAATTTTTTTTTAAATGCAATTTTGTTTATTTACTGAGTCTACCATCCTATAAACATATATTATTTAAGATATTGAACTGTAGATTTAGGTAACATTTTGCTTTTGGACCTGTCAACTTGTCCTAAGGCAAAATGTGGTGATGCATTCACATTTTTCTTTTTTCTAATTCGCACATTATATTTAAGTTATTTTTTGTAAAATCTGTATAATCTACACTTTAACAAAGGGAATCTTTAGTGTTTTTGGGGTACTGTTTGGAACGCCGAGATCTGTGTACTTGGTGTACTCCTTGGAACGCCGAGACCTTAACAAACATACTTTTCAATAAGGGGTCTATTCTTTAAATTTCTTATCGGATTAATTTCTTTTCAGCATATGTTTACATTACTGTAGCTTATCACATAGTCTCGCTTTACCCACTAAAATATATTACAGGTTATTTATTGTACATTTTTTTAGGAAAAATTAAAGAAGAGAGCATTTAGAATGTAGAAAAACATATGTGTGAAATTCATCATGCTTAACAGCCTAAAGGGTTATTTCACACACTAACACACATTTGGCTCTCTTTAGGTCATCGTCAGTCGGAAACATTAAGAGTGGGTGTAATAGTCTAAGTCTTCGACATGACTATTTTTGTTATTTCCTGTTTTTAATAAGTGTAGGAGCATGTAAAAATTTTATCCTTTAAGTACATTTATGCAAATGTGTTTGAACGTGTGAGAGCAAGTGTATAATATAATTCACAATGATTTTTGTATGACATTTGAGATTTTTCTACGTTTCTTTTTTCACAAAGTCGAGTCTTTAGTTAGAAATAAAAGTGGCCATTTAGTACTTTGCTTCTATTTCATTTTTTGCGAAAATTTTTGCATAAGGCTAGGTTTATGTCGGTTTTATTTATTTTTTAGCCTTTTCCTGTTGATTTATGCAAGTAATTATACCCTACACCACTATAGTGGGGAGGATATTATGATGATGCTTTTAACATTAGTACACCGGCTCAAAATTACTTTTATCCGTCCATCTGTGTGCCCATGTCGCAATATTGCTCAAAATTTTGAACATTCTCTTCTTTTGATGCAAGAACAAATGCTATATAAAATCATTGAATTCCGTAGAAAATTAAAGTGAAATGCTTTATTATGAGAAAAATAATACGCATTTTTACTCACAGGTGTAGGGTATCATATATTCGGTCTGGCAGGAATATACATTCATACTTGTTTCTATATGATGTGTATATATGTTTTCAAAAAAGCTCACAGATTTACTTAAGGGTTTAAAACAATATTAAGAAAGAAAATAGGCATTAGAGGTAATGTACAAATGGTTAAATGTATTTATGTTTTGGGAATTTATTGTAATTAATTAATCTGGGTTGGTGGTCATTTGGCCTTTGCAAGTTTTGCTTGATATATTAAGGTAAATTTTAGAAGAGTGTTTGCGTAAGGCATTTAACATTTATGGTCTTAAACAAAATTTGAGCATAAAAACACAAGATTAAGGTTTACATTATTCCCATCTGAAAAATTATCAGTCATGAATAAACCTAAGTCTGAAAAAAGTTGAGCTGTTTTTATTAAAAGTAAAAGCATACTTTTCATAATAACAGTCTGAATTAGATTTGAACGGGAACTGAAGTAGAACTGAATTAGAAAAATCGTTACTAGAATTTTATTTAAACTGCAATATGTTGAGTAGTCTATGAACTTTAGCTTATCATTAAATTATTAAAGTATAAACTAGATGATGAACTAAGATTATAGACATACTTAGTAGGTGGTAAGTAGACATTTACTATGTCTATAATATTATGACTTGTAATTGCTAGAAGTAATTTTCTATAAAAGAATTAAACAAGTACGAAATAACAGTCGGTCGTTGGCGAACATATAATTCCCTACAAAATTTAGGATTTTATTTTTACAACAAAGCATTTAAGTTAGGTTATAATTTGCCTTCAATATGTTTCATAAATTAATTGATGAAAAACAAATTTTCCGGAAGAGGCTTTCTTTCGAGGAAAATTGTAAAATTATTATATGCAAAATACTTTTTGTTTTACACATTATACTTAATTTAGTCATCATTATGAATTTTTATGATAAAAAAATATGTAGAACACAAAATCAGGAATTTCCACAAAACATTTTGAGTATCATTAAATTTCTCTATAAATATCTGATTATGTTTAATTTTTTGTTTTCAAATATATTGCTGCAAAAGGTTTGACTGTCAAAAACTTTAGTTCGGTTTGGCTTATAAAGTTTTTTTCTGCAAAACCCCCTATTTACTGCAAATAAATTGTCACTTTTTAAGCAATTATTTTTTTAATTCATTCATTTTATTCTTTCTACTTTTTGACATACAAAATTAAAGCTTTTAGCACAATCACAAAAACTACTCTATTTAAGTTTTTCTTGCATTTTACATAAAATATAAATTTTATGAAATTATATATAGTCTTATATATAAAATATTTGTTTGAAAGTGTTTTTTAATGTATATGTCGAGTTGTCCCAAACTAACTGCATTTAGTAAACTAAATAAGCAAATGTTATATAATTTTATTTGTTTAGTAGAAATTCTGGTGTATTTCATGGTTAAGTTTTGCAGGTAAAATAAAACACTGTTCATAAACTCACATATTTTTCGTCTACCAGTTTTGCAGGTAAAATACAGTTTTGCAGGTAAAATAAAACACTGTTCATAAACTCACATATTTTTCGTCTATCACTACCTTCAACTAAAATGTATTTTAAAACTCAAAAATCTCTTTTGCTGCAGGATTTAAACAATAAAAATTACATACATGTTTATTACCAATTTCCCTATGCGAAATAACACTGCGTATACTTTATGTCATTGCAATTATTTATAAAGTATACGTCTCTGATACAATTTTAAATATAAAATATCCCATATGATGTTAGAATATCATTTACAATATTTTATATAATTTTTTATAAAGAAAGTATGCAATAAGTCCTGTTGCCATTTAATTGTTTTAAAATTTTTGAACATGTTGTTTGGGTGTTTCTACTGATGTTCTTTTGGTAAATTGTTTTGTGGCGTTAAGTGAGTGCTAGCATTTGCATATGTATTTATGTAAAACTTTGTATTTAAAACTGATGGTTGTCAGTGCTTTTTGGTTTTAGTGGTTTTGAGCAGTAGCAAATGGTATTTAGTAAGTAAATACTTATGTTTTACACTTTATATGTCTTACACGTGACTATACCGAAATAGAAATTAAAAAGACTAAAGTTGACTCAACCTCAACTATAGAACTGAACTAGAACTGAACTAGAACTGAACTAGATCTGAACTAGAACTGAACTAGAACTGAACTAGAACTGAACTAGAACTGAACTAGAACTGAACTAGAACTG
>NC_060950.1:29489006-29492948 GCF_022045245.1 Lucilia cuprina | reverse complement strand
TCAGTTCTAGTTCAGTTCTAGTTCAGTTCTAGTTCAGTTCTAGTTCAGTTCTAGTTCAGTTCTAGTTCAGTTCTAGTTCAATTCTAGTTCAGTTCTAATTTAGTTCTAGTTCAGTTTTAGTTCAGATTTAATTCGGATTTAATTCAGTTCTAGCTCAGTTCTAGTTCATGTAACAATTTTGTACATGAAGTTGATTGTAGAGCTAGCAAATATGTCATCACTGCTCCTAATAGCTTGCATAACCAAAGACACAAATATAACATCACCCAGCAAAATATTTTCTTACACGGCAAGTAGGGAAGCAATATTGAAGAAATTTGTATGTGGTTACTTTTTGGGTGAATAAGTAATTATTTTTGTTCGACGATGACCAAAAAATAACTAGTTAGAAATGTGCTTACCCGATTTTTCCTGAGTTAAAACTGACTTTGTATATATTTTTTAAGTTTACTAGTTTATTACCATACTCAATGCTTCCTTATCAAGTTATTTTATCATTCTATCTCTGACGTTTTCTACACAAATGCAAATATCAACATTTCTTTAAAAAATCTAATATCGACTAGGTTTAGAATCACAAACTAATTTTTTATTAGACACATGCTAAAGACAATCAAAAAAATTAATAAATTTTTTTTATAACGACCACTCATTACCAAGTGATGTATAAAATAACTACATTACCTACAATACTCATAACCAAAGTTTGACAAATATTTTACTGTGCATTTTTAAGCATATTCCGGCAGTAACAGATAGAAATATATATGTACAAGGATTAATTTACATACATACATACATACATACATACATACATACATACATACATACATACATACATACATACATACATATATACATACATACATACATACATACATACATACATACATACATACATACATACATACATACATACATACATACATACATACATACATACATACATACATGCATACATACATACATACATACATACATACATACATACATACATACATACATACATACATACATACATATACGTATACATATTGATAAGTATTTGCATTTGTGTGCAAGGCATTCCAGAAAGAAGATAGAATAACTTGTTTATGAAGCATTCGGTATGAGAACAAATTAGTAAACTTAAAATTTAACTGTATAGTCAGTTTTAAATCCAGAAAAATCTGGTAAGCACATTTGTAACTAGTTGTTTTTTGGCCATTATCGAACAAAGGTAGGTAGTTATTCACCCATAAAGTAACTACTTACACTTTTCTCCAATATTACTTGCCTACTTACTGGGTAAGTAAAGATTTTCCTGAGTATATTTGTTTGTCAAAATATTTTAATGTTAGTATTGTGTATGTATATATGTATGTATGTATGTATGTATGTATGTATGTATGTATGTATGTATGTATGTATGTATGTATGTATGTATGTATGTATGTATGTATGTATGTATGTATGTATGTATGTATGTATGTATGTATGTATTTAATAGAACACACAATTGCTATAGAAAGAGTATATTTTACTTGATAGTTTGTGTTCATGTATATTTATTGCTTTCGTAAAACATGTAACGTAGATATACTCTGTTTCATAACAAAACTTTATTGGGGAAGATCTATTTATTATTTCACCTAGCCCCCATACAACTGAGCCCCCGAATAGAGCTTGTAAACTACAGGTAGCAATTTTGGAGATAATTCAATTTTGCACACGATCTTTTATGGTATTGTAGACGAAAATAGTTAACATCGGTCCATTATTTTACCTAGGCCCATAGAACTGAACCCGCCAAATAGAGCTTTTAAGTTCATAGTTATGTTTAAGTAATATACTCGTATCTCGACAAAAAGCTGCAAAAACAAGTTCTATACTAGTCTTGATGACCCTGAAAAACTTTATAATTATAGGGCCCCATTTGACCCTAGCCCCTCTAAAAAGTCCCCATCAAAATTTTACTTAAATATTATTAAACAGTAAATGGCTTTAGTATATCTTAGGCAAGGTACATTTTATTCGTATACAGGTGTAGGGTTTTATATGGTAGGCCTCGCCCGACTATAACTTCTTACTTGTTTAATTGTCTCATTATTTATTTTTTCTAACGATAAATTGATAATTTATATACAAAAGTTTACATACAAAAGTTAATTTACCTGTTAAACGATAACTGAAGGTTGAGATGTTGGCCCTTAATGTTGTTTAAATTGTGCTATATTTATTTGACCTATTACTATTGTAGACAGTGAACATTTGTGCATTTGATATTTTAAATTTTTTACTCCTTCTGTTCCTTTTTGTATTTTGGTTTTAAACTGTCAGCATCTTGTCCACAATCAGAAACACTACCAGTTGTATGTACTGCTCTTTTGCATACATACATACATACTAATGTATGTACGTATGTTAATAAACATGATTAATACGAGTTTATATTTGGAAATATAACAAGTAGGAAAGTATAGTCGGGCATGGCCGACAATATAATACCCTACACCATAAGTATATTTTTAAAATTTTTACTTTTTATAAAATTTTTATTTTTTATAAAGATAGTTTTATGTTGAATATTACCAATAATTCCAAAAAATTTAAGCAATTTATTGATAAAAAAAAAACTAAAATTTCTAAATGAGGCTTTATATAGGTTAAATATGGACCTATCCTCGGTTAATTTGGGAAAAGAATATATTTCGAAATAACAGTTAGACGTTTAAGCCATTTTTTGAAGGGGGTTTGTATGGGGGCTAGGGTCAAATATAGGCCGAACCTTACGAAAATCTGCAGTGTCATTTATACTTATATAAAACTTATTTGTGCCAATTTTTAAAGAAATAGCAGAATATTTGACGTAATTATGGCATAAAAAGTTCAAATCGGGAGGTACGGTTGTATGGGGGCTAGGTGAAATAATGGACCGATTTCAACCATTTTCAATAGGCTTCGTCCCTGTGCCAAAAAACATACTTGGTCCAAATTTCATCAAATTATCTTGAAAATTGCGGCCTGTACCTTGCGCACAAGGTTTACATGGACAGCCAGCCGGACAGACGGACGGACGGACATGTCTTAATCGACTGAAAAAATAAAACAATTTTAACATCAGTAAACTCGATGTTACGACCAAAGCTACCATCAAAACCATTACTACCACTACTACTACTGACTTTGTAAATAACTTCATGAACACACTTAGATACATACAATATGATAGCAGTGCGTACATATGTATATTTACATGAATGTATATAACCAAAATGTATCATCATTTTGCATTTAGTGGTTGTAATTTCAGTCGAGTATTTGTTTTAACAGCGTGTTTATTTATTTGTCTATCTAAATATGAACAAGTTAAACAACTTAGCTGGGCAGAGGCTACCATAAGATACCTTACATCCGTGGTGTCCCTTAGGGATTTTTTAAGTTAGATCTAGTCTTATATACATTTTTAATATATATTTTGAGTTGAGTGTTTAATCAATTTAATCGTAAAATTTTCCTAAAGATTCCGTTTTAATTTCTGTTTTTATGAGCTCTACATAAAATAAGTTTTAGAAGTAGTTACATTCCATACTAAATGACAATCTCTTCAAATCAAAAACATTTTAAATATGTAGGGTATAAATATTATCGTTCTTTATAAACACGGATAGATTGTACTATAAGACATGTTCTGTTGTTTACCAGGTGTGGCGAAAGATAGTTTATGGGAAAAGTATTTATATAGTTATGTTCTAATTCTGTTCTAGTTCTGTACTAATTCTGTTCTGGTTCTGTTCTAGTTCTGTTCTAGTTCTGTTCTAGTTCTGTTCTAGTTCTTCTCTAGTTCTGTTCTAATTCTGTTCTAGTTCTGTTCTAGTTCTGTTCTAGTTCTGTTCTAGTTCTGTTCTAGTTCTGTTCAAGTTCTGTTCAAGTTCTGTTCTAGTTCTGTTCTAGTTCTGTTCT
>NC_060950.1:29480021-29488906 GCF_022045245.1 Lucilia cuprina | reverse complement strand
GAACTAGAACTGAACTAGAACTGAACTAGAACTGAACTAGAACTGAACTAGAACTGAACTAGAACTGAACTAGAACTGAACTAGAACTGAACTAGAACTGAACTAACTAATTTTTTGACAAAACACATTTGTTAGTAAAAAATATGAAAAATTGTGGAATTCAAGTATATTCCCCACCTACAAGTAGACTAGACGTTAATATGTGTAATTTCCTATGGCAGACAAATTAATTTTACTCTTGCAAGAGAATATATTTATAGAATTTATTTTTTTAGATATTAAATTTAATATTTTTCATATAACAGAATTATGGTGTTATTAAAAACTATTTAGTCAAGAATTATTTAAAATGCAAATACAATTTCTAACTTATTTATAAATTAAACATGTTAAAAATTTCAAATGTGATAAAAGTAACTGTATATGTATTTTTTAAGTAAAATAATTTTTTACGAACAGAAAACTTTTGCTGACAAATTATTGAGTTATTTTTGGGTAAAACAAATAAAAAAGTTCAAACTTTATCTTTACTATGAAATGTCAAATGTAGTTTTGTGTCAAACAAATGAACTTTCTTTAGATTTTCATATCATTCTTTTGAAGAAAACAAAAATATGATAAATTGCTAAATATGTGTCAGTCTAGGTTGGAGTTAGTGATGGTGTTGACTTTTGATAATGTTAATATTCAAAACTAGAATAACTGTCAAAATTTTCATGAATATTTACTTTTTGTTTGAATAAATTTCATAACTGTAAACTTTTATTATATTCATAGGTTTGTATGCGTGTATGTATGAAATAAATAATTCGTCCTCAAGTTTGTTAGTTTATTATCTTTTTGCCCGAAAACTTTGTTAACTTTATATTTTTTTATTACGCTTTTGAGATGATTAAGCAAATTATAACAAGGGTTGTTAAGAAAAGCTATAAAGTGTCAAGAGGAACAGGTGCAATCTGAAAAGTAAATATTATTGACAAACGTTTAAATTGGACAGTGTTTACATGACGTTATTTAGGGTTGAAAAATATATAGATATATGTATACATAAAGTTTATTTCTTTCCTTAAAATAAAAAAAAACATCTTTCTTATTTAAAAAACAGATTTTGCTTAAAAATTAAAATTGTTATTCAAACTTGTTTTCATTCATTCCTGATTTTGACAATATTTATCCTCTTTCTCCTATCCCCATCTACTTATGCCTTTTTAACAATATGAAGAATAGTTAAAGCACTGCATGGGGTAAACTGAGTATGCAATGAAACCAAGAGCTAATGTTAGCTGTCGTACTGATATTTATCAAGTGGTACTTATGGCAAACCATGCAATGACAACAGAATTATTTTCTTAATTTAAAAAAAATGAAATCTTGGAAAACATAGCATGTAATTTTGAACTTTGATTTGAAAACAAGTTACTATAAATTACTAGACATAAATAGTTAACCATTTGGGGAAAGTTGCACTATTAGTCTGCTTAAAGTTGCTGAAAAAATAAAAACCTTGTAAAATTTACTCAAACATTTTATGTATGGAGTACTTTATGTTCAAAATTCATCTTAAATTATCTGGATTTATTTTAGTTATTTAAAAAATTAAAATTCTATTTCACATTTTTAATCAACGTTCAATAACCATTTTACCTGTATCACCCTAATGTACATACATTCCTTTATGCTATCATTTACACATTTATTTCACCACATACTTATTCGAATATATAGTGGTTTTGCCATTTGTTTTCTTGTTATTTAGTTTTATGCATCTTTGTTACAATTTGAGTTATTGTTTCTCATTGTCATTTAGAAGACGAAAAAACAATTTTTGAAATAAAAGAAAAAAATCTAACAATGAAAATATCCCTTTTATAGTTTGCTGCATTGCAAATAGATGAACGAAAGAAAGAAGACTGAATGAGTAACTGACTAACTATATGTATAAATAACTGAGTGCAGGCATGTAAAGCAGATACACATATACATCAACAATATATATAAATAAATAATATTTGAAATGAACGGTTTGCTATACTTAGCAAATTCTCTTTGTGGTAAAATGATAAAAATTAAATAATTTTTTTAGTGGGCAGATAAATGAAAAATAGCTGAAAAGCTTATATAGCACTAGAACTAGAACTGAACTAGAACAGAACTAGAACAGAACTACAACAGAACTACAACAGAACTACAACAGAACTACAATAGAACTAGAACAGACCTAGAACAGTACTAGAACAGATCTAGAACAGATCTAGAACAGAACTAGAACAGAACTTGAACAGAACTAGAACAGAACTAGAACAGAACTAGACAGAACTAGAACAGAACTAGAACAGAACTAGAACAGAACTAGAACAGAACTAGAACAGAACTAGAACAGAACTAGAACAGAACTAGAACAGAACTAGAACAGAACTAGAACAGAACTAGAGCAGAACTAGAACAGAACTAGAACAGAACTAGAACAGAACTAGAACAGAACTAGAACAGAACTAGAACATTATATAACAAAACAATAACAGAATTAGAACGGAACTGGATTGCTCCACTGTCCATGAGTTGCACCATAAAACACTTTATATATGTTTGAATGTACATGTTGTTATCTCTGAGAGTATATACAAAACATGCTTACTATACATCCCTACGTTGTGGTAATAGTGACAAGTAGTGGTAACATTGTCAGTGGTAATGATGATGCTGACGAACTCTATAATTTAATTTTTTCACTTTAAATCAAATGTTTATAATTTAATGTAAAAAAATAAAACCATAAAAATAGTTAACAAAATATGTATTGAATACTAAATATATGTACATTGTACATACATACATATGTATGCATGTGAAATATGATGACATTTGTTGAATGCAACTGCTGTGCATTTAACATTATTGTAACTAAAAACAAATTGAGCATATAACAAGCCATATTTTGTGTTTGTATATGTGTGTGGATATGTCCTTTATCGTGAGTTCACAACAATTGGAATTGTTTGATTTGGTAGTAGTTTTGTTTGTTTGTTTGTTGCAACAAAATAAATTGTGTCAATGGCTTTCAGTAAAAATATGTTTAGGTGGGTGTTAGGAGATATACATATATATTTTTTTTCATTTTTGTGTGTAGTTCAACAAATTTTAGATTTAATTTTTTGGAAGTTTTGCGTATTTTTGTATCGTTTATATTGTACTTCTTTTGTTGCTATACAAACAAACGCCTGACGACAATATTTTGATTGTAAAATTGACTTTTTCGTTATTCAATTATTATTTTCCAGCTGTTTTAGGACAATGGTTTATAGTAGTTATATTTTTATTGATTTTTTAGAAATTTATTTTTTAACTTATGGAATCCCTATCATAAAATTTATAAAATACTTGTAAAATGTTGTTTTTTGCGTATAAAATTTTTATATGTTATGTTAATAACAGATTCAAAAATCAATAACAAGTCTGAATGTTGAAGAATATTTAAGTAAAAATCGACAGTAAACAAGTATTTTTTCGGTCTTGTATAAAAACACCAAAAAAACACTTTTCCACTGGAAATATTATTTCGTAAGAAAATGTAATTTAACAATTTTATTGTTTGACAAATTCATATACACCTTCCGTCATTTGGTCGACCATGACCTATTTGATTACAATTATTTTTTTTCTTTGATTTCATATAAACCATTGTCCTTTTGTTGCCCAACATTTTTACAGTTGCATAGAAACATTTACAGAAAGAAGCGGGCAAAATGATGGAAAAGAAAAAAAAGTCATATTAAAAAATTTCCTACTCTTTTAGACAGTTTATTGCGGTTCTTTTTTCACTTTTTATCCCCAGTTTTTTTTCTGTACTACAAGTATCTCAATGCTGAGTTGGCTTTTAATTCTTAGTGTTTTTTCCAGCGTTTTTTCTTTCGTACATTTTATGAATTTCAAAACATTTATGGTATTTTATTGTAACAACCGCTATGATGGATTGTGCGGTGAATTGTGTCCTTTTTTATTTCATTTTATGTCCTTTTGTTGGCCTTTTGCCATTTAAATTTAGTTTTCATTCATTTTATATTTTTTACATTTTTTTTTGTATTTATTAAATCCTTTTTCTAAGCTTTAAAGTTATGTCAACCGTGTTGAATCAACAGATTTAATACAATTTTTTAAATGGCTAAAAAACGTTTATGTGGGAGAAATGAAAAAGTGCAATAAACAAAAATAATGTTTATTTTTACAATGAGATGGCTTGTTTTTGAAAGGAAAATTATGAATATGAAAACATTTTAGGATTTCTGAAAAAAGGGACAAAATTGTTATTTTAAGCAAAATAAATTTGATTTTGTTTAAAAATAATTTTAAGCTTTCTAACGTTTATTTTAAGTTATATAAGATCAATATATATTAGCCAATTCACAAAATTATCAGCTACTGTGTAATAAATAATTACACAGAAGGACACACACAATTTTTATAAAGGATTCAGGCTCGCTGAATCTAAATTTAGAAATTCCTTCAGATTTTTATACTGATCAATCCTTTAGTAACTTGGTCTAAGAATTTTGATTTTATTCAAATATTGTCGGAATAATTTGAGCTTATATGATTATCGAAAGGATAGGGCAATCATAAGAAAATTTTCAATCTTGTGTTCGAATTTCATTAATTTATTTATTTACATGAGCCCATTTTTCACAGGCGGAAGGATGGATGGCAGACATAAAATTTCACAAAGACCAATAATACATTATATACTCCAGCATAAAGCTAACTATACAAATTTTGCTAACTCGACATAAGTTTTGTTTCCAAGGTCATGTGGAAATAATAATTTAAAGTGAATTATTTGACATTAAGTGATTTTCAGTGGTGCCACCTATTAACGTAGTCCTATCGATCATAAGTATACAGTCAGAAGTTCTAAAAGATGAAAATGTGTAAAATTACAATTGTTTTTGATGAAATTTTGACAAAATCTAATTGGTTCTTAAAAATAATTGCTAATTAATGTAATTAACCAATTATTTATTAAAAACCATGTTTGTGAAATTATTACCAATCATTATTAAATTGTTTCTAATTTATTTATGTTTCATACAAATAAGTTTTTTATTTTATTTTATTTTAGTAAGATTTTTTCAACCATTACAAATCACAGTATTATTAAAAGAATTTTTCATAACTATTTATTTCTGTGCCATCCAAATAAAAAACTTTTTTATATATTCATGAAATCATACATCATAACAAAAATTCCTCAGCGTATATTCATATTTATTACATTGTTGAAGAAAGAAAAATGGTCACAAATTTCAACCCAGTTTCGCAAATAAACGCAGCAATTTTTATTTTATTTTTAACATTTTATTTACATAAAAAACAAATTAAAATACAACTATACACATGGATTTAAACATATAGCACCAGCTGTTCTGGGGACTCTTTCTACAACTAGATATTTACATCCATATAACAGATATAAAATTGTAGTCCTATTCCAATTAGAATAAAGTTTTTATAATTGATCCCATAATCGAGCACTTTCAGAACTAACGAAATCCAAAAGCTGGTCTATAAAAATGAATAAAGTGTGTGTAAATATACAAGTATTTGTTGATGACCTCGTTTTTGCTAAAATTTTGGAATCAAAGGATTTTTCATTCAGTTTTTTTTTATACGTACATTTTCACATATGTATGATTTTTATTTTTATCCAATAAATGCACATATTGAACTTCAATAGTAAAAAATGAATGACTTTTTTTTTCTAATAAATATTTGTTATTGTACTTGACCTTCTACTAGCAATTGTTAGAAATAGTCGGTGAATGGATTTAAACATTTTTTTTAATATATAACAATGGAATGTTACTGACGGACTTTCATTATTTGATATTAAATTCTAAGAACTTATGGCTTGAGTATTGTGCAAATGCGAGTAAAGGTTTAAAATATTTGTTTTTTTTTTTTTTTGTCAAATGAAAAGAATTCATATAAATATATTTCATAGAATACCTAAGTAGACAAAGCAAATTGTTTTAAGAAATAAAATAAAATAACCAGATATGTATCAGAACTAAGTAGAAATTTGTATTAACTGAGGCCCCTACAGGAAATACTCCCAATTATTCCATACAAGTACTTTTAGTAACCAGTAGTTTAGAATCCACTAAAGGCGTGTACACACTTCCCTTAGGAGCTCTCACCTAAATCCGACATTAAAAAAGGTCAGAAATAATTAAAAGGCATAAAAAATATGGCTAGAAAAGGTCTTAATTTTTATTATTTAAAAATCTGTATTAAAACTAGTGAAATAAATGATTTTTGAAAGTCTTAGAATGGTAATAGAACCAAAAAGACCAAATCTCGCAGAATTTCACAGTATGCTTCTATGTATTTATACCATGTCATCATCAACTTAAAATCATTTACTGAACCGATTTTCGATTTAAAAATGTAATTAATTCGATTACCATTAAGGTACACTATTATCTATATGAATTTCCAAATAATAAATAAAAATTATTATTTAGCTGTTGCAAATGCAAAATTCTTTGAACATTTCAAACAACATTTTCTTTTAAATATTAACTACGCCCTAAAGTATTCTTTAGGTCAATTATGGTCCGATCCACATAAAATTTTTTAATGGTGGGTATAAAAATGTACCAAAAAGTGTGATAGGCCAACATGCCAGGTATAATGCAACTAGTTTGATGTGGTGAAAAAGGCTTTCGAAAAGGGACCTTTTGTGGGAGCTAAGATCGGTCGTAAAAAATTCCTTCAGTAACATTTCTGTATATAAAAGTGAACCAATTCCTATAATTTTCAACCGCTGTCATATGGAAACAATATTGTGGTGTATTTCATGAAATTATTATGGAATTTTGATTCACAACTCTTCCCGATGTAAACTGATTTTGTTCATTTTCCAGAATATATGTACTTTGTTGGGTCTGAGATGAATACACGTGCTACAATCGGAATGACAAAGTTATATATACCTTCTATCACCACTGATGGTGGTGAAGGGTATAATTATATTAGAATGAAATAACACAACAATAATGTTAAATTGAGATTTAAATCAACAAAATCAGATATTAACTCTTAAAGATATAAACCTTCAAATTTGTATACCTTTTTGATTTTTTGTAGTTTTCATACAAACTAAAAACGAGTTTCTTAGAATTTTTAAAAATTTATTGTAGATATGTCTTATGTGTTTACAAAAAATTAAAGAAATCTAAAGACCGACGTTCAATTCTTAATTGATTTCTCATGGAATTCATGACATGCTTATATTTCTCACATTCCGATTTATTTCTCTAAAACATTTTCCCAGTTTAAGAATTTCCAATAAATTATTTATATAATTGCAATCCATTACAGTCCTTGTCTTAACAATATGCCAATATTTAGTAAATTCAAAACAAACAGCCAAAAATCATAAACATATTGTGAATGTTGCAATTGACATTATTTAATAAAATACTAATAGAATGGTTTTGCAACCAAACTAAAGGCATAACTATTTATTACCAATTCAAGATGACATACAAAACAAGCATATTTTTTTGCAAATATTAAAATATTTAATAGGTAAAATGTCAGTAACAAAAGTGTTTTAGTTGTTTTAAATTCTTTTTGATTATATTGGCTCATTAAAAACAAGCCATTTGCAGCAGAAATTTTGTTTAACAAGTATCAAAAAATTTTATGATTTTTTTACAATTTATAAAAGCAGTATATTTGAAACCATGCCTGCTATGAAAATGTGCATTTGCCAAACTTTAGGGATTACAGTAAAATAATTTTTTTTAATGTTAAGGTCAAATGATTTATATTCCAATTTTCAACAAATATTTCAAGCTTATGTATTAATAATTGTAATTCACTATAATAAATCATTAAATTACTTTATATGTATTTAATGGGTTACCCTTGTCTCTAAATTTCTATTCACTATGTTGTTAGTGTATATTTTTACTTGTTACAAAACAATTTTTATATTTGTAGTTTGTTTTTAATTTAATAGTAATGTTGCCTGTAGATAGAATTTGTTTTCTGGCAAAAGCAAACAACTATTGTTTAACATTTACAACATTTATTATAATAACTTTTTTACAGCAATTGTTATATTTTGTTACATTTTACGTTTTAAATCCCTATTTCTCATAACATTTTATGGAAATCATAATAAAGCTTCATATTTTTTCAACTCTTTTAAGGTGAAGCTTTTTAGAAGCCAAAGTAGTATTTTTTTAAAAGAATAAATCTGTGTTGTGTAATTTATTTTGTATTAATTAGCAAACAGCCAACGAAGAATTTTAACTTGATTTTTGAGTTAAAAAATCGTTGGTTAAATACTTTAATATTTAAATATTTAATTATATATATTTAAAAATAGTTTTTTTAATGTTTCTATTATAAATATTTTCAAAATACTTTAGTTGTCAGTCGGAAGAAAACATTACATTATTTAACCAACAATACTTACACCACAATGATTCAACATAATTACTTTGACAACAAACATAAGAAAAGGAAGTTGGTGACAGTGGAATGATAAAATGTTCCTTCTGTATTGTCATAAAGTATGTTGCAAGTCAACTTCACATGAAGTAAGATGTTAGATTTAACAAAACATACTTAAACAGAGCAGAGGCGTAGGCTAAACAAAAGACCAAACAGAATTAGATACGAGCAGAAAAAAGAATTGGAACATAACAAGAACAGAACTAAAACAGAACTAGAACAGAACTGAAACAGAACTAGAACAGAACTAGAAAAGAACTAGAACAGAACTAGAACAGAACTAGAACAGAACTAGAACAGAACTAGAACAGAACTAGAACTAGTACAGAACTAGAACAGAACTAGAACAGAACTAGAACAGA